>NC_085992.1:9157083-9457083 GCF_030014385.1 Trichomycterus rosablanca | reverse complement strand
TTACCACATTTTCTATACAGGTTCACAGTTCCTGTTGGCTGGTGGCTGTGCCTCTCATTGTCCTATATAGGAGTGGGTTTATACCTTAATATTAAACGTCATGTATAAAATTCACAGTTCATATGTTCAATTAAATCAATTCCTAGATGAATATAATTTACAATTCTTAATTGTTTCTCAAATTGAAATTGTACAAAGCAGTTTTGCTCAGTTTTTTAAAGATGAGCTGTGCTGTTTTTGGACAGTTTATTAGTTTCAATAGTGTAGTCATACTGCACTGTAAAATATAGAGCTAGTCTACCATTTAATGTATTTTTATCAGTGGATGGTATATGTAATATCGCCTGTAATAAACGCCTACTTTCCTCTATTATTGTCAGCAGTGGTATCTAAGCGTTTATACAGTAGGATTTAAGTGTTTTATGCTCAAATCACACTTAGATGCTTTTACACTTAAAGCTTTTCCTAACAATACTACTGTGGTTATTATAAGATGAGTTCTTCTTTTATACTGGATTATGATGCAAAATACCCACATTATTTCTGTTATAAAGTCACAGTTTTATGCAAGCAAAGGTAAACATGCAGTCAGACTCCTTACTGACACAAAACCGCTTTTTTTGTATTTTTCCCTCTCTGTTGCTCCTATATTTATGGGATGCCACAGCGGATCTGTTTCAGTTATCCCCCCCAGGACATTAGCCAGTCATGTCTATGCAGCTGCCTGACTGGCTGGTAGCACCGCTGAGATTCAGCCCTGGATCTCAGCAGTAATGGGCTAGCTCACTTTACTGATGTGCCATCCAAGCGCCCTCTGTTTGTCAGTTTTATGTGTAATTTAATAGGTTTAAATGATACAAGCGTGGAAGTTCCTGTCCAGGTTAGAAATGCAGCATGTTTTCTATATATGTGAAGGCAGGTGAGGCAGGGTGAGGATGTGTCTGATATCAGCACTCTCACTCTGTACTGCTTTTTTGTGTAAGAGATAGCTACTGTGACTCATAGTTTGGAAAAGTACAAAGATAATCACTGAATAAGTTCTTGTTCTCTCTTTCTCATCGCCTCTTTATTGTTGTGTTCTGTAGGGGATATAAGACACCACTAGAGGATGCCTTTGAGGAAGTGGATTTGTAAGTTTGTCTTTTAATGATTTAAGTCGGTAGTCATGCAGCCAGCAATTGCACTCTTTCTTATATACATATCATACATACACACAGCTCCATACATGCAGGCCAAAGATCTGAGACCCCACTAATGAAAATGCTTTTATTTTGCATTATCTCCATAGATTTTAGAACTCAGAACCAGTATTTATTTGTCACTGTCTTATTAAAAAAAAATAGGCCAACAGTGTTTACAAATGAGCGTCTGGTGAGTAGATCAAATCCCCATACGGAAATTCCTCTGAGCATGTGCTTCAAAGGAAGGATTTGAAATAAGCAGTAACAAACAATATAATAATTTTATAAACAATTAAAACCTTTGTAAAAGGAAACTGAAATGCACAGGTTCACAAAAGTGCTTACTTGCTTTATGTGGTGCCAGATACTTTGAAATTGTGTTATTTAGAAGAATTAACTTTTCACCAAATCTGCTTTTTGCTTATGTTTTGTTATGAAAAACAAACATGTTCACTAGTGTTTTCAGACTGTTGGTGCCCACTCTACCTAACTTTTCTTTTACATTTTCCCTTAGATCCACTCTTAAACGTGTGCCCCCACCTCTTCCTCCTAAGGTAAGTGTTTTTAGTTTAATGTCTGTGCTTATAATGTATAATGTGTGTGTGTGTGTGTGTGTTGTGGCTAACAATGCCTCTTACTCACTAGCCACCTATTCAAAACAATGCATCTGATGATCTGGGTTTGAGTGATGGATGTTCAACGGTTAAGCGCTTCCCAGACTCAGATAATGGGCCAGTAAAAACACCCCACAGGCAGAGCACACCAGAGAGGGGCAATAGGATGGAACAGACACAGTCTGCCTACCTGTCTTCCAGTGTGAGCAGCCCTGGACAGCTCTCACATGCCACAGAACACGGTAACTAAATGCATCATTACAAAATAACATTTTTGCATAATTTTATCATAGCTGTATCACCTGATGCTCTTTGTAAGCTTATGGTACAGATGTAATGGCCGCATCAATTTGTATGTTTATACACAGGATGTGTATTGTTAGGCTGTTTCTATCTGTCAACATTGCCCTATTGCTATTAGTTGTAGTTTTAATAAGAATAAAACAATTATAGGTATTGACAGGTAGCCATGACAACTCCTCTGAAAGTCACAAAAAAGACATAGAAAGAAGCATTTATGTTTCTGGCCTTGGTTTTAGCTTGTGTGCATGACCTCACAATATTAAAGAGTCAGAATATTACTTCACAATATTAACTTTTTGGACATCATGGGTCTCATTATGTTTCATTTATGGCAAAAAGCAATATGTCATTTTATACTAAACTGTTGTGATAAGAATGAATTCTACTCTATTCCCGATTTCTAACAACAGTGTGAGGTCTTCTGTCTGTGAGCCAAAGAAAAATAATGCAGCAGGCCAGTGACCTAAAATAATCTAAAACATTAAATCACTTTCTGAATCATTTAAGCGACAAATAAAAAATTAACATTTTTTAAACAATTTCTGGCCTGAGTTGGTCAGGAAGGAACGGTCAAGTAACGCAGTGGCAAATGCCCCTGTTCCAAGTTTGTTTGGAGAATATTGCAGCCATGAAATTTAGCATGAGCACATGTATGGGGAATAAAATCAAAGCCTGTTAGAAACATGACATAAAAATTCTGTATTTGTACTTTTTATATTGAAATGCACAAAAAGATTTGTTAATCATTGCTGTCTGTTTTTAATGACATTTTTCTTACTGTCCCAACTTTTTTTTTAATTGTGTTTGTCGACACTTTTAACTGGAGACAATTCTGCCAAAGGTGGTGGGGCATTTCACTTAAGATAGATCTGCATAGAACTGTTTTAAAACTGTTTTTATGTCTGCACGTGTGGGCCTCTTTATAGCTCTCTTCGGCTTTTAGCTAGACTGGTCTATTCTTTTTGGGTGTAGTATTGCTTATATCTCTCTTCCTCTAACCTTGCATTTCCTGTGTCTACATTTCCTTCTGTCCTCAAGCTCCTCTCTCCCTTAATTCCAAACCAGCAGGTAAGACTGCAGCACTACTGCTTTCTTTTCTTTACTGTATCAGTCAGATTTCCTCTACTCTATTCAATCAAATTCTGACTTTGTCCTGTGAGTGTGCTTTCATAACATCTTGCTCTCTTTTTCTTTAAAGATAATGACTCTGGGGACTCTGTGAATGGAGACACTCCCAGATCACCACCCGGCCGGCCACAGAAGAAAGAAAAGAAAGAATTCCCTGTGAGTGTGTTTGTGTGTTACTGTATAGGGGAGTCATTGAGAGGGAAAGTGTTTGTCAATATAGCGCACATTCGTGAATAGTAAAAGAGGTGGGGTTGATGAGAGACAGAGAAGAGAAACTGGTTAGGCAATGTAAGCAGATTTCCTAAAAAACCATTACAGTTATCCCTATTTTATATGTATACAAATTGAACTATGCACACAATTATAAAAACTTAAAGCTTATGTATCAACATGACCTCAGACTGCTAAACTCTAAGCACAATTCCATTTGTTTTCACTCAAATAATATTTGATCACAGTTTTGCAAATATCTGAACATAAATTTCATTATTTAACACATGTTGGAAACCTAAACTGTAAAACGTGTTACACTGAATAAACTGCTCTATTGTTTACTTACAGAAGCCAGCGATTAATGGCCTGCCGCCAACCCCTAAAGTCCTGGTGAGTGCTAACTTCCTTTTTCCTAAGTTTTCCTTATGGCAAGTATAAGTGATATCTTCCCTCAGTGTGCGAAACATACATCACTGTATGGCCACAAGTATGTGGACACCCATGAGGTTAGGTCTTTTGGCTACAACCATTGGCAAAAGGTGTGTAAAAACAATTATATTTAATACATTATATGCTACCAACTTTATGGTATAAGTTTGGGGGCGCCTATTTGGTGTGGTCTTAACAAAGCCCTGACCCCAACTAAACAATTTTGGGGCAATAATTAGATTGAGAGAAATATGGGGGAGCAGTTTGGCAGTAAAAGTTTGTTAGTACCAGTTTGATACCACATAAAATTTACTATTAAAATACTATTAAATACAATATTTTATTTATAAACCATTATAATAGAACTATATTGTAAATAAATGTTTTAAAACATCAAACATGTCCAAGTATTTGCACTTTAGTCATAATTTTTCTGTTACCATGCCATTGTGTATGCTGAGCCTCCATGCCCGTGATGCAGTGTCTCCACCGATTAGTTACTTGTTAGATGTCTCAGTCCAGGTAACACATATTTAACCGGATATCGAATAACCCACTTAAATTTAGACCTGATCTGCCCAATTGCAGTCAGCGTGTTCTACTGAAAACTGAAACACACACCCATCAGCACAAAGCTATACAGTGTTTTACTACAAAATTCTTTTGTTGCAAATCTTTTGTGTGTGTTTAGATGGGCGCATGTTTCTCTAAAGTATTTGATGGCTGTCCTCTTAAAATCAACTGTGCCACTTCATGGATTCATCCAGAGACCAAAGGTAACTACCTTAGAGTGTTATCTTGTATAAGTGGTGCCTGTGTCTGTGTGTCTGGGATGAACTCTCATAACTGTAGTGTGTTTCTGTGTGTTTAGATCAGTACTTGATCTTTGGGACAGAGGATGGGATCTACACTCTTAACTTGAATGAGTTACATGAGGCCACCATGGAGCAGGTACTGCCTGACTTTTAGTCTTCTCTTCTTTCTTTATATCAGTTATGTGGTAGGCCAGTGGTACCTTAGCGGTTAAGGTACTGGGCTAGGAATCAGAATGGGGCTGGTTCAAGTCCCACCACCAAGTTGCCACTTTCTGGCCTTTAAACAAGGCCCTTAACCCTCAATTGCTTGAATTATAAGTCAGTTTGGATAAAAGTGTCTGCTAAATGCCGTAAATGTAAATGTATGTGTAGGTTTTTCTATCACGTGGAGGGGGTAAGGCAAATTTCTGAGTTTTAATCCTCCTGCTGTCAAATTGACTGCTGGACAAAAAAGACCAGTTTACCTGCATCAGAAAACCGGTTGATAAACGGAGAAATTTGCTTTAGGTCGTGGTTCATTTGCCTTGTGTCAAGTTTATTTAGTTGAACTGTAACCCTACAAAGTTCTGTGAGGGGCTAGACTGTTTAGTGTCTGTTAATGTGTTTTTTTCAGTTGTTCCCACGCAAATGTACGTGGCTCTACGTTATAAATAATACCCTCATGTCATTATCAGGTAAGTGCTTTAAATACACTTGGAACTCTCAAATGCTAACCTACCATGCCTGTGTCTTTCTTTCAAAATATTGTAAATAGTAGAAACGTGTGATTGCGCTGTTTAATACAGCCATTGATGCAAAGCAGAGTTTAATTCACACTTCACAATATACAGCAATATACGTAATGAGGCATCCCTGCTTGAACACTTTCCCTGCTCTTTACAGACACATAGCCAATTCAGTGTCTGTGTAGGCGCCTGGCCGGTCGAAAGTACCTCTACGTACCTCTACATGTGTCACACCTGATATAAAAGTAGTTTTATCAGTTTTTAAACACTTAAGTATTTGATTCTGGCCTCCCCAAAATCACTTGGCGCTATACAGTAAAACACCCTGGATGGATACTATTCCATTCTGTGGTCTGGTCCATTCCCTCATTTTCAGCCATAGTCAATCATGTCTGTATGTAGATGCCTGACTGGCTGATAGCTTAGGATTTGATTCCTGGAACCTAGCAGTAGTGGATTAGTGCAAATTATTGCTTTTCTGTTAATCAAATTGATAATTAGTGATCTTAAAAGCCTCATTAGCAGATCCGTAAAGCGTGTTTTGAATTCTGGATGGACGTTGCACTCATCCTCAAGTTGATCATGTCACTGTGTGTCATACCTGCTTCTTGCTGCTGTCTTTTACTGATTGTCATTGTGCAGTAGCAACATGATTACTATCTTTTTTTCCTCTTATTGCACATTTTCTATCCTGTCCTCTCTGATCATGGCTGATCTCACTGCCTGCTGACTGCTTTACCGCCTAAATCACCATAATCAGAAGGTAAAAGCACTCTTACACATTCATGTTCAGAGCGCCCCATCATTTTCCTTACTGTTCCCACTTCATACCCACACTTACAGTTTTATGCTTATCTGATATCACCTTCTCTTCCTTTAATCATTGCTAGACATTCATGTTGTAAATACATGTCATTGTGCACATCCTAGCTTGCTATATTTGTTTCTGACTCTGGTTTATTAGCAGAGAGATCTGGAGACACAAACTATGGCTGTTATTTTTCTCAGACAAATGCCTGTGGTGTGTAATTCATTGCATATCTTGTCTCAGGGAAAACCTTCCAGCTGTACTCTCACAATCTGATTGGCCTGTTTGAGCAGCTTAAAAAACCTGGACTCGCTGCACAGTTCCAGACACACCGATTTCCTGATAAGATTCTACCCAGGTACTCGCATGATAACATTACACATTTTTACGTACACTCATACAAATGTTTTTGGTTTCCAGTGTAAATCTGTGTCTTAGAGCCTTGGCTTGAACCCATAGGTAATGTCAGCTCAGCTTACATCTAACTGTATTTGAACTCAGTGTTATACATGATGTCAGTTTTGTTTAGTACCAGTCAGTCATACTTAAGGACACACACCTCCCTACTGACAAGGTGCTGCCCCAGCCCACCCCCTGTTTTTAAAAACATGATACTGTTTGTTTAAACTGGACTTGTGCCTCAGATCAACAACTGCACATTTATTTATGTTTGTTCCACTTTCCAATCATGAGAGAGAGAGCATATACCAATGATATAACTGGCCAAAATTATGTGAACACCAGAACATACAGTATCAAAACCATGGGCATTAAAATGGAAACAATTCTGTCCACCCCTTTTTGCAACAGCCTCTTCAGGGAAGGCGCTCTAGATTGTGTTGGAGTGTTTCTTTGGGAACTTGTGCCCACAAGTCAAAAAGATCATTTGTGAATTCAGGTACTGATTTGAAACAAATAGGCCTGGCTCACAATTGGTCTTGCAGTTCAACCCAAAACTGTTTGGTGAGGATGCAATAAGGGTTTTTGGGTGGTGTTGCCACAAAGTTTAAAGCATGTAATCAATAAGTCCCATAAGTAAGCCAGGAATTATTATATAAGTTATTATATAAGTCCACTGTAATATATATTTGAATAATCCAGCCATCACTATTTAAGAAGGAGAAACTAATTGCATGAGAGCAGGTAACATGTAGAGATGCATGAGTACCGATACTGGTATCGGGTATTTGCCCGATACCGCGCTCATTAACTCAACAAACGAGGCTCAGATACTAAACATCCGATACCGTGTGCCTAGTGCACGTTGCTGCGTTATGCCTAGTTCACACTACACGATTTTTGCCCTGCAAAAATATCTGATCTGAGATGTGCGACTGGGAATGAGTGACATGTCGAACAGCCAATGAGAACACAGGATACGGTGTGAGGGGAAACGCAGGAGAGGAGTGTAAACAGGTGGGACAGGGGGATAATATAGTTTATATCAGAATACACCGGCACACACACACACGTTTTACAGTATTTCTGACCTGATCGTTCTCTACAAAACATAACAACAAAACACCAACATTGCAAAAATATTTATTAACCTTCAACTCACTACAGAACAATCCATGCTGTTCGTGTTGCCAAATCCACTCAGATTCATTTATTTTTCCTCCTTGATTTCATCACATCAGCGCACAAACACTTTGATCACTCGCTACTTGTTGATGTGCATTTTTGGATGTGGTATCATTAAACTTCTCGTCACTTCTCACGTGTGTTTTTGTTTAAAAAAAAAACGGTATTCTAAATAGGTATTGGTATCGGTATCGGTATCGGCAAGTACAAAAATACATGTACTTGTACTCGTACTCGGTTGGGGAAAAAATGTTATCGATGCATCCCTAGTAACATGCATAAAATAATAAATTAATAATAAAAATTAGTGCTCTAATGTTAAATTAGTCTTGCAGCAGTGCAAAAGCATGCATCTGTACAGCCTTACTAGAATTCTTGAGGCTTTTAAAGTTTTACTGTGTACTTTGCGATGACCATCCTAACAAACTGGCCAGTCGTTTTTTTATTTAAAAACATATTTAAAGCCGCTCAGGTGGCGCAGCGGTAAAAAGAAACGCTCTGCAACCAGGGCTGGATTCTGAGAAGCGTCGTATCGAATCCAGCCTTGCTTTACCGGTTCGAAGCTGAGTGGCTATATGAGCAACGATTGGCCGGTTGCTCATGTGGGGGGTGGGACAAAGAACCGGATGTGGGTCTCTCTCTGTCAGAATGCGATTGCGTTCTCTGCCGGCTGATTGGAGGCGCTTACACAGAGATGGGAGGGGGTGCCCTTAGGGTGTGTCTCTCCGCATGCAACGCTAGGTGGCGCCAGACTCGTCAATATGTGGGTGGCAAAGATGCATCTGGCTGCTGCTCGTGTTTCGGAGGGGATACGGGTTAGCTTCAATCACCTCCGTCAGGGCAGGGTTCGGCATAGACAGAGAGGAAGCACGATGCTAATTGAACAATTGGATGCGCTAAAAGGGGAGAAAAAGGGGTAAAAAAAAAAAAAACTAAAAAAAAAAACATATTTTAAAAAATCTGTGCTCTGTTTTCTAATACACTTGTCCAATTTTCATGCATTTATTGTTTGTTGTTTTTTTTCTTTTTCTTCTTGTAAACAAATAGGCGATTTGCCCTGACCACCAAGATTCCTGATACAAAGGGGTGTCATAAGTGCTGCATTGGTATACAACATTACCCATTTATTCTCCTACTAATACACTTGCAAACACTTTAAATCAAAACTGTTTATAGTAGTAAAATATCCAGACACACTTGATTATTAAAACTTTGGCACAGATACAGCACAGCTTAATACCTCTCACATGTCTGTTTTTCCCCTTTTTTTAGTGCGTAATCCGTACAAAGGCCATAAGTACCTGTGTGGAGCATTGCAGTACGGCATCGTTCTGTTACAGTGGTACGAACCAATGCAGAGATTTATGCTTATAAAAGTGAGTAACAAATACACACCATGATATGCAGATAGTCACCAACATCTTCACACACAACAGGAAACATGCTCAAGCAGTATGTGTTTACAGATTGGCAATAGACACAGCATGTTAAACATCTGACTTTATCTCTTCTGCAGCATTTTGATTTCCCATTACCGAGTCCTCTGCGCGTGTTTGAGATGTTAGTGGTCCCGGAGCAGGAGTATCCCATGGTGTGCGTGGCGGTCAGCCAGGGCACAGAGCCTGGCCAGGTTGTCCGCTTTGAAACTATCAACCTTAACTCCTGTTCCTCCTGGTTTACTGAGATCGGCTCAAGTAAGGCACGCACAAGCACATAACCATTTTCCACAGACGTGTTGCTGAGTGTGTTCACAGAGCTGACATGTGACATGTTTCGCTGACAAACATATTTTAAGAACTGGTCTGTTTCTCCATTTGGAAAAGAACAAAACCATGACATAATCAGATGGGGCTGATCTTCAATGTGGAACCTTAAAATAGATATTTGGGTGGTCACATGAAGCCTAGCATGGCTCTCCATATGTGATACGGCTCTGTGTGGGAACCCAGCGCTGGCAGGTGACAAGAAGTGGCCACAGATTGGACAAGTCGGAGGGGGCGTGTGGTGATTAGACTCTCTTGATCAGATTAGGGGTTGTACAAGCGACAGCAGATATACAACCGGGAATTGGAAACAACTAAATTAAGTGGAGAAATTTAGGAAGAAGAAAGGTTTTATCTGCTGTGAAAAAATGGAAGTGGTTCCAGATTCAGCATCAGCAACAAGTCTGTGGAAAAGTGCACGTATCCATATGCAGCACTCACAGTTTCAACTGTTTTTGCTTTTATGATTGACTATATTACACACAAACTTTGGCTCCCCTCTCTTGCTTGTGCTTTTAGCTGCGAATCAGGTCGATGCTATTCACGTCACTCAGTTGGAAAGAGACACTGTGCTTGTGTGTTTGGACAGTAAGTATGACATCATATTAATACAAGAATTGTTAATCTACTTCATGCAGTAGTAAATGTTTATTGTGTGTGTGTGTGTGTGTGTGTGTGTGTGTGTGTGTACCTACAGAAAATCTAAAGATTGTGAATCTGCAGGGGAAGCTTAAGTCCAATAAGAAACTGGCTTCTGAGCTCAGCTTTGAGTTTTGCATCGGTTCTGTGGGTAAGACCCTGGAAGACCTTTATTTATTAGTGTGTTTTTACAAACCCTGTTTCTGGAAAAGTTGGGACATTATCTAAAATGTTACAAAAACAAAATCTGAGATTTTTTTTTTTATTTATTTATCTGAGAAAATGACAATGAAATGATTTCCAATGTTTTCACTGACCAACTTAAGTGTATTTTGTAAATGTAGACAAATGTGAAATTTGGTGTCTGCAACACTAAAAAAAAAAGTTGAGACAAGGCATGTTAACCATCCTTACATCAATGTTCCTATTAATTTCACTGGTCGTTTTTGCTTTGTACAAGTCTTCAGCTGCTCAACATTACATAGTTGCTTTTGTCTGATTCTCCCCTTCATGATGCACTGTACATTTTTAATAGGAGTCAGATCTGGACTGCAGACAGGCCAGTCCAGCACATGCAGTCTGTGCTTATGAAGCCACGCTGTTGTAGCATGAGCAGATTAACACTTAAAGTCTAATTGGCGCTCAGGTGGCGCAGCGGTTGAACATGCTAGCACACCAGAGCTGACATCTCGAACTTATTGGTCTAATCTCGGCTCAGATTCTTGTTGTTTGCACTTCACAAATTGTTCCAACTTTTCTGAAAATGGAGTTTTTAGTTGTAAATGGGGATTTAATTTGTTTGTGTTTATGTGGTAGTGTGTCTACAGGACAGTGTTTTGGCTTTCTGGAAACATGGTATGCAGGGGAAGAGCTTCAAATCTAACGAGGTATAGTCTTTCAACAAGTGTGTACTCATGAGCCAGTCTCCTCTTGTCCAATATCAAAGGCATTATAGCCTTTACTAATCACTTCATTTAGGCTAGTGGTAAATTCAGGTTTAAAACATACTTGTTCAACATGGACCACTTATAGCTCTTGCTTTTAAATCAACCGTTTATTATTTCCAATAAATTGTTTTATTAATGTTATTTACCATCTGTAATTCTTATTAATTGTCATTTAATGGGTTTATATGGCATGTTCTGAGACTTGAAATGCCTTATAATTGATTAAATTTAACATGCATCATATATTTTAATGTGTGTCAAAAAGGTTGTTTGACTATTTAGCTATGCATGTCTTGGCTAATCAACTACATCTCTGGCTAGGGTGTTGCATTTGATCTTAGGTTGTTCTAATGATTTGTCAGTGGGTGTGGATGGGTGTGCTGGTAGGTGTTCAAGGGGTCATGTTCACCTGATCACCATCTCTCGAACAATAAAAGATCAGGGATCACCTAGAGGTGAACCCCTCTTTATGAAAGCCAATAGCCTGTGTATATTGTATGCTGTGAATGCATGAATATGAAAGTCTGCTATACAGAGCTAATGTAAAATTGATGTCTAATCAGAAAGTGGCAGCTACTCAAAGAAAGCAATTAAATTATTCAGCTGTTTTTGTCCACTCTGACAAGCCGTCAGCACCCTCGCTGTTCCAGGCTGTGCACCTGACTGTCAGAGGGAACAGCAGATCATAGCAGAATCCTGTCAGGTGTTATATCAGCACTGTTAGCTGGTGTAATTGCCTGTGTGTGCACTCATTGTGAATTTCATGCTGTGCTGCGCTTGGCTGTCACTAAAGGACGTTTAGACTGGTGTCTGATTACATTGCACTGGAAGATAATCAAATATAAATATAGAAACAAAACAACTCGATGTTTATTCATTTTTACTAAATGAATATGAATAACTGTACACTTTCAGAAGATGCTGAATTTATGAAGTTTGGTTAAAAAGTCGACTTGGTGTACCATCTATAGTTTGCCATTAGTCTTAATAAAGCTCGTCTGCTTTTTTCATGGTGCAAATATGCAAGTTTTAAGTAGATGCAATGTCTTAAACACTTTCATAAAAAAAATTATTAACACACCAACATATTGTCGACCCTGGATCTAATAAATGTTTGTTATATCCAAATCTGTCAGTGTTTCATAATAATCAGAGAGCATGCTTATATATACTGATCAGCCAAAACATTAAAACCACCACCTTGTTTTTGCACTCACTGTCCATTTTATCAGCTCCACTTACCATATAGAAGCACTTTGTAGTTCTACAATTATTGACTGTAGTCCATCTGTTTCTCTACATACTTTTTTACCCTGCTTTCACCCTGTTCTTCAATGGTCAGGACCCCCACAGGACCATCACAGAGCAGGTATTATTTGGGTGGTGGATCATTCTCAGCACTGCAGTGACACTGACATGGTGGTGGTGTGTTAGTTTGTGTTGTGCTGGTATGAGTGGATCAGACACAGCAGCGCTGATGGAGTTTTTAAATAGTGTCCACTCACTGTCCACTTTATTAGACACTCCTACCTAGTTGGTCCACCTGGTAGATGTAAAGTCAGAGACGATCGCTCATCTGTTGCTGCTGTTTGGACGCTGCCCACGGGGTGCCGTTGGCTGGATACTTTTGGTTGGTGGACTATTCTCAGTCCAGCAGTGACAGTGAGGTGTTGAAAAACTCCATCAGCATTGCTGTCTTATCCACTCATACCAGCACAACACACTAACACACTACCACCATGTCAGTGTCACTGCAGTGCTGAGAATCATCCACCACCTAAATAATACCTGCTCTGTGGTGGTCCTGGGAGAGTCCTGATCGTTGAAGAACAGCATGAAAGGGGGCTAACAAAGCATGCAGAGAAACAGATGGACTACAGTCAGTAATTGTAGAACTACAAAGTGCTTCTATATGGTAAGTGGAGCTGATAACATGGACAGTGAGTGTAGAAACAAGGAGGTGGATTTAATGTTATGACTGATCGGTGTATAATAATGTGTTTATTAATTGATTTTTTCAACTGCCTACAGGTAACACAGGAGATTTGTGACCCGAGCAGAGTATTTCGACTGCTAGGATCAGACAGGTGAGAATGATAGAATGATTCAGTCCTTCTCTGTTGCTGAACACCAGTCTCTTACTCATCCCAAAAGTTTAGTGTCTAGTGGAATAGGTCTTCAAATTATTTCTGTATCTTATCTGGAAACCCCCAGTTCCAACTTTCATCAACAGTAGGCCACTGAGTTCCCCGAGTTCCCCTAGTGCCCCTAGTATCTGTGACGAAGAGGGCATTGGGATGTGTGTGTTTGTGTAAGAGAGAGAGAGAGCACTTAAATTGTGCAGCTTACATTGACACCATACATAAAGTCTGTTTTCACTAAAGCCACAGATATTTAAGAACCTGTTGAATTTTAAATACATGTTTTATGAGAAATTCTACATTCATTCAGGTCATCCATCCCTAATGTTGTTGAATAAAAAGTGTACTTGGCCAGTTAATATCTCTGGACATGCAGCCTATACAAAAAGCCAGCTCTGGATGAGAACTGCGAACACAGTGTGCTTAATTTTTGTTCATTTTACATGATTGTGCAACTGCAATTTCCAAAAGGGGCTAAGTAAATACCTTCCCACTTCCAGCATCATGAAATGCTCACCTCACACAGTCCTTCCCCCCAACACTTCAGACCTGTTGAAAACACTGTTAGTTGATAATGAACGATGAAACAAACTAACTCTGCGACTCCCCCACTTCAAGTGTCCTGGCTGTGGGTCAATAACGTCATCGTCCGCGTACAGTATGGGACAAGACGGTGTCCATTACCCCTCACACACATTCTCCACTATGAGTCAGTGCTCCGTTAGGTTGCACTCATCCATTGTGAAAGAGGTGTGTTGGCCTCAGGCTCTGGCCTCTGCCCGTGAATGAGCCGACCTCTTACAGCCTTTACCTTTTATGCTCCTATCACATGCATTACATCTGCCAGTCAGCCTAACAGAAAGAACGCTGTCTTAGCTTGCCTATCCTAACAGCTCTGATATGATTGGCTTAAAACCCAGCTGCTTACATGCATCACACACACCCACACTCACACATGTTTTATTCACTGTGACACGGGCAGTGCCAGGCCGTGAGTGTCTCTATGTGCTGTAATTTCATCTGATGCCCTGTGCCCGCTGCCTTTCCCTCTCGGCTCTCCCTCTGCTGAGGACACCACCAGCTGCAAGTCTCGAGTCTAGTGCACAATACATGACTAAGATTATGGGGTGGTACAAAATGTTCTGGTAACTTTGTGCAGTTCAGTGTCTGCAGCATATCGGGGTGCTGTATGTTATTATAGTCCATACTAACAGTTCATTTTTACATAAGCTGGTGGTTCTATGTCAAAAATGCTGCACAAGTCAATATAAATACAATACATGGACAAAATTATGTAGTCAACATTTCTAACTAGTGTATTCAGCACCTTTAACCACACCTGTTGCTAACAGGTACATAGTCACGCTGTCTTATATTTTACAATAAAGTTGATCAAACTGAAGAGCTCCATCACTTCCAACATGACACTGTCATAGATAGAGATGGTGAAAACACCTTTTAAGACACCTCTTTCAACAGGTGTTTGTAAACTTTTTGCCTTCAGCCTAAAGCTTTTCTGATCAACTTGCTTAGTGCTATTATTGGGAAGTGGAAACGAGCAAAAAAAGTTCAGCTACCAAAGAGGAAATCACTCAAGGTTACAAAACGGATGTTACACTGCTTTTAGGAGCTGCATCTGTATAACTGTTCATCTAGAGCATATAGGCATCTATGGATCTTGTCTGTTCAGCTGCACACAGGTTTAAAATCACAGTGTGAATTCTTACTACCAGCTGGATTATTTAATTACACTTCACTATCTTGCAGGCAGAATAATAAATCTTATGCTACCAACATTGGGAAACAATGTGATGGTTTGTGCTTGTCCCCTAGGTGCCAGTCGAAAAAACTCTTAACACTACAGCATACATTAAAAATACAAAGAATTATGTGCTTCAAATGGTTTGACAGCTTGAGTAAGGAAAACTATTAGAAGTGGGTTAGTAATGCAGTGCATGGGTTATAAGCAGATCTAACTGTCCAAAGAAGGATCCAACTTCGTATTGGATAGGAGGGTATGGTCACATTGTCCATTTAGGCTATTTTTGTTCATTATATGATCACACGAGGTACAGCCTGCACCCCAGTGCATTTATATTGTGTTCTGTATTTTGACTAGTTTATCGGTGTAAAAACTATTAAACTCTGGCTGAACTGTATTATGTTGTGTTTTAGGGTGGTGGTTTTGGAGAGCAGACCCACTGATAACCCGACTGCCTTCAGCAACCTTTACATCCTGGCGGGCCATGAGAACAGTTACTAGCCTGATACATGCTGATTCCTGTAGGAAGCACCACAGTGTGCCTTGTGGATCAGAGATGTTCGCCAGTGTTCTCTATTTTCTAGTCGTTTTTTGGCGAGCAGTACAGCTCTCGATTAAGAGCAGCCTTGAAGACAACGTGAGCGAAATGCTTACTTCAGCTTGTGTCCTACTAAATCCAGGAATGGATTCTTGAAGCTGTCACAGGTCACACATCCTTCTGGCTCTCCTGTTGGCCTATGACCAATTTAGAAGCATGTCAGATGGTAACGGGGGATGCAGTAAACAAGACAGACATGCCAAGCTCTGCTGCCAGCTATTACCTAACCAGCGATACTGCAACAAAGTTATAGCATAAAGTGCCTTTCAAGGGCTGTGCATTTTAAACTCTTTCAGGAACAGACCTCACTCTCTTTCCTGTGTGTTTAACTCAGTGTACAACTAAACCAGACTGTTCATTCTGATCTAAAGCATAATTGAAATATAATTCTTATATTGGGAGTATTACCAGGAATGGATTGGTTTGGGAGAAAGAGATGGGACATTTTGCTTATTGGCTGTTTAAAGTGTAATTTATTAAGCTGTAGCCTTATTGTATTTTTATGAGTTACCCAGAATGCACCTGAATTGCTCACTTTCTATCCGAGCTGGACTCAGCAGCGCTGCATCGTTATTTTACTGCTATATATATATGTAAAAAAAAAAAAAAAAGAGTTTCTTTCTCCTGCTTTGGTTACATTTCAGAACCCAGGTATGTAAAATGGTATTCTTTTGTATTCTAACTTTTATTCAATATTTGCACCATGTAAGCACTTTTGTACAATATTTGTTTTGTATTTAAGAATGACAAAATACGG
This sequence comes from Trichomycterus rosablanca, assembly GCF_030014385.1. Classification (NCBI taxonomy): domain Eukaryota; kingdom Metazoa; phylum Chordata; class Actinopteri; order Siluriformes; family Trichomycteridae; genus Trichomycterus; species Trichomycterus rosablanca. Next base: position 9,440,676 of record NC_085992.1, on the reverse strand, counting down.
GAGATGCTAGGTTTTCATTGACTTGCAAAGTATTTCCATGGCTTCAGCTCTAATGTATGGCCGTCTCTTTGTAATAAAAAGGACTGTTAACAAGATCTTGTCTGTTTTTGATTATATTTGATTTGTAGCTGAGCATTCTGACCTGAAAAAGGTGTGTCCATAATCTTAACAATTTATCACAGAAGTCTGTCGTGTGTTTTTTGTAAGCAGTGATGTGGACGGTGTAAAGGAACTGAAAAAAACTCTTTAGAAAATTTAATAATTTGTGTCAGACTTATGTTTCACACCATCAAGACACTTTAATTATTTGACAAAGGTAAATAAATGCTTTTTTAATCATTTTCATTTAAATTACTTTCACTGCCCTACCTGGCCCTGTGTGAAAAGTAACTGTCCCTTTAGCTACTAAATCAACCAGTTCAGCTGACCGAGTCAGTTTCACAAGCCACATCCAGGCATTATTACTGCCAGACCTATTGAATCACTATCACTTAAACATCACTTAAACTGAACCTGTTTGGCAATGTGAAGCAGGCTAGAAGGTCTCAAAAGCACATAGTGCTGCATTCTAAAGAGATTTAAATATAGATGTAAAACAAAGCAATAGAAATCTACCTGGAAAGGCATACAAAGCTACTGCTAAGGCTCTGGGACTTCAGTAAACCACAGTGAGAGGTATTATCCACAAATGGGGGGAAATGGAACAGTAGTGACCTGCCAACCAAAATTTCGCCAAGCATGAAACGGCGACTCATCCAAGAGATCACGAATAAACACAGATAAACTTCTAAAGAACTGCAGGCCAACATACATGACTCCACAATAACAAGGACACTGGGCAAAAATGGCATCCATGTGAATGTTGCAAAGAACAAACCACTGCTGACCAAAAAGAATGCAAAAAAATATATCCAAGATGCCCCCAAGACTTTTGTGAACTTTTGAGTTAAAGGTGGAACTTTTTGCAAGTTGTGCGTCACTGACATTTGGCATAAAGCAAACACCACATTACAACAAAAGAACATTGATGGAGTTCTCAACAGTCTCAAACAGTTTTAAACAAAAACATATTTTTGTTCAACCCCACCCCATCTCCTTTTTCATCCTCCTAATTTGGACATCCAATCTGCATGTGTGACCTCTACCTAATGCGAGACAACCACTCTGGCTGAAAAGGGGCCCCAGTCTAGTACACACCTCCAAACTGCTGATTGCCTTTTTTGCTAGACAGCAGTAAACTCTTACAGTTTTAACATGCTCTGTATATGTTTGTCTCTATGCCTTGACCAGACGGTAGGTGCAGCTGTTCCAGTGGCAAGAAAGTGATTATCCAGCTTTTTGAACAGCAGATGTGTCTAGAGAAACTTTCCTTTCACATTAGTGTTTCTTCTTATGTGTTCTGTGCTGCTAAATTCTTCAGTGGCTTTTCACTGGCTTCCTGTAGCTGCTCGCATTGCTTTTAAAACAATTATAACAGCCAACAAAGCCAGAAATGGACCTGCTTCAGTCTACCTTAGAGCCACAAGTTTTAATCATCTTTATCCTCCACCTAGAACTCTAAGAAGACACTAATCAAGGCTTTTCTCTGTACTGGCACCCAAGTGGTGAAATGATCTTCCCTTGTTTGTTTAAACATGTAAGTCTCTCACAGTCTTTAAAAGATGATTAAAGCCCAACTTCTTTACTAATTACTTAAGTTGAAAATGAGCATGCACTTACTAATCTTCTGTATTATTTATGAAAAAATCTTACACAAATACCTGTTGTCAACTTGAACTAAGTAGGGTAACGTTTACTGCGAATCACTTTGGATTAATGTGTCTGTTTAATGCCTAAAATGAAAATGTAAACTGGGATTGGATCAGTATGCACAAAGAACCCCCCTTCTGGGCTGCAGGATCAGATGCCCTGCGACACTTATACAGCTTATTTCTGTGTTTATTTTTACAGAGAAGCCCAAAAATGTTTACACACTTTACCATTAAACATGTCAGCATAAAAGCTTTTAGAAATCAGATTTTTAAAAGAAAAAGCATAGGTAACCACCCTTGAAGTGTGTGTGTGTGCTGCTTCACACAAGTGTAACAGCTGTTGGGGTGGTACATACCGCCCCCAGTGGTACATACCGCCCCCAGTGGTACTGTAGGTGCAGTACAATGTTAAATGAGCACTGGAGCTTGCGCTGCAGGATTCTGCGCCGTTTGTGTCTGTGCGGGGTAACTGCGCACAGGGAAGGTGGAGTCTGCGCACTGTTACTATGGACACTGAACTGCATGTAAATAGCAGCTTTTCTTCAGACTGCTTAAACTGTCCATGCACTTCTACCACCCAAACACACACACACACACAGACTGGCACTGACACTGAGCTCCCATTCCTCCCACAACAACCACCACCAGTGGAACTGCAGGTCGCAGTGTGGAGCAGTTAAAGCACAGTAACAGGTAAGCAGCCATCACATTTCTTACATGTTGGGTTTTAAAGCAGGTGCTTTCTTACTGCTTTAGAAATCTTAAATAAATGTTGTATGAGGAATTTTTTACCCTATAACTACCCTTTTTAACTGGGTAGATCAGTTACTGCACCAGTGCTCAGAAACTTGGCTCTCAGTGTTTATTACTAGAACATACTTGGTTACTGATTTCTGTGATCTGCTCGATAAACCCGACCTGCCTGGTTTAGCTTTAGTAATGTCAATGTGAGAAAGTGTCTAGAGTGAAATAGTGAGAGGAGAAACATCAAACAGGGTTTGGATACAAACTCAAGTCATTCTCTCATTCTCAAGTCTTTCTTCTATTCTCAAGTAATTCTCTCATTCTCAAGTCTTTCTCTCTACCCCAAATAGTGCCTTATTTACCTTACACAGTACCAACAGGATTAGTAGGATGGACAGCCTATTGCAAACACTTAGATTTTATCTGTCCCTTTAGTTCTGACCTTAAAATACCAAATTGTTCATATAGTTGTTCATATTGTATGTATAGTAAATACAAGTTTTTTGTTTTTTTTTTAGTAGCAAAAATTTTATGATTCCAGATTTTTAAATTATCATTTTTAATTACATAAACAAACAAAAAAATCAAAAATTAAAGAAGTGGCTTCACTGTCTAATCTAGAACTCAACTCCCAGGAATCAATGTGGTGTCATGTACTAGATAAATCAGTGAAAAGGCAACCTGAGAATTATAGTTGATTTCTTTCCCTACTTAATACAGACACACACGTTATTGGTACATTATTGTTTTCTCATAACTTGTTTCCTCTTTTTCTATAATTACCCTGTATTAGTCTGTTGTGTGTAATTACACCCGAATAAGAAACCACAACATGCATCAACATTCTCCCAAAGTTAGACCAAAATATATCCCTCAAATAAAAGCCTCACACCTTTAACTATGAAATGTAAAAAAATGCACAAGAAGTTTAAGGATATAGTTCAAAGAGCATAAATTGTTAAGATTTCTAAGAGACAGATGCATTACAACGTTTAATATAATGTCATACAGAGTTATAAGCAAAGACTTAAATAAAGAAAAACGACCACATGAAAAAAACAGACCACATATTAAGTCATGGTTTTATATAATAATACCTCAGTTATTTTTGTATAACCTTAAGATCTTTAGATTTGCTATTATGTAAAATGTATTATCTACCCTCTTATTTTCTGAAGTGTGAAATAGTTTTAAATCAGATTCAAAACTGTTCAAATTAAAACATGTATGTATGTAAAATCCTATCTAAAATATCTTAATTAATATCTTAAACTAGAAGTAGGTGTTTTTATATTAAAGATCAATTATGATGTTGCCACCATATCAAACAATTTAAATCAGAATAAGTCTGATGTTAATTGAAGCTCATTAAACAAAAGTAATAATTCACATGTATGTACTGTAATATAGACTTTTATAGGCCAAGTGGCACAATGTAATAGAAAAAAACTAAGAATAATGAAGTTTACAACATTGTTTGTAAACTGAACTGAACAGTGCATGCACTGATCTAATGAACCATGGTTAATGTTTTTCCAGCTCCGTCAGTGCCTGGTGAGGCTGGCAGTGTGTAGTTAACAGCATGGAGAAGTATGAAAAGATTGCCAAGATTGGAGAAGGCTCATATGGAGTCGTGTTCAAGTGCAGAAATAAAGACACGGGACAAATCGTCGCCATCAAAAAGTTTGTTGAGTCAGAGGATGATCCTGTTATTAAAAGAATCGCTCTCAGAGAGATCCGCATGCTCAAGGTATGAGTAAATCAACAGACTACACCAGTATACATTATCCAAAATACTCTAAATCATTCTTTTAAAAAGTGCCATGTTATGAAGTAAAGTATTGTTGCTGATGTTAGTAGTATTATTTTTGTTAATATTTTAATTACCAAAAATTGGTCCAAATACACGTGTATGCAAGAGTTCAGGCATCTCTGGCAAAGTGGCATATTATATTGATTTTTTAACAGAAGCTCTACAGCAAACGGTTTAAAAATAGCAAATATTGATGCACAATTACTGTTGAGCTGATCACACAATACACAGTACAGAAATAATGAACAAGCCATGTAAAGTATTTAAAGTACATAATTTGGTCATAGATTGTATACAAAAAGCTTTCATCGACTTGCACTTATGCTCACATAAAAAAAAACACTATTCCTAATTTCGGACTGGGAGGAAGATGTTTAACACAAATATGAACAATTAAATTGGAAAGCAATTTTTGACAAATAATGTAACTAAATCTTCCAAAAACCCAAATCACATTTTTATAGGACATATTTATTTCTGCATGAAAAAGACACTTGATGGGTTTTGGCATCAGTATTAACAAAACAGACTTCCCATTGGACCCTGCTTTACATGTTTTATTAGCTGATTCTAGAATTTCACTAACAGAGACAGTATGTAAATTATGGTTGGCTGATATATTGAATTGAAGACACAAAAGGCTTATTAATTAAATATAAATAATGTAGGTATTTGTACCATTTGGTAATGCATGTGGAAATAAGGGATCGGACAGGAGGGATTGGGAATTAATTTTCTTGCTCTGTTATTTCCATTATCTTCATGTCATATGTGTTTATGTGTTTATCTTAAATAAACATTACGTTTCAAAAAGCATTAATAAATTACAAATATGGAATGTTTTTAAGGGTTTGGAAACCATACTACACTAGTACTATTTAACATCATTTTCAACTGGTATCACAGCTTGGAAAATTTTTTAGCCATTATTCATTATTCAAATCAAATCATTATTCATTTATTTATTTATTTTAGGAATTTTCACTCACTCCTTCCAGGGTGCAGCTTGGTTTAGGATCTACCCTCAGATTTTCAATAACGTTCAGGTTAAGTGACTGTAAGGGACATTCCAAAAGCTCCCAATAGACACATTTTTCTTAATTTGGCTTGTTTGGATGTTGTTTTGCATTTTGCATACTAGCTGTTGACTTTTGTGATTAGATCACAGCTAAGCTGTTGCTAGTACTTTACTGTTATATTGGGGCTTTGCTTTGCCTTTCTGGTCAGCATACGAGCAGTTCTGTTTAAGACAGATTCTCAGGGGTTTTATAGAGCTTGCCTTGTTTTCCACATTTTCCATTAAATTGCCATTTATTTATGACATAATTTTGAAGGGTAAGATATGGGAGCTGGAAACATCTTTTTGAGCTTTCCCCTGTTTTGTAGACATCAATTAGCTTCATCAAAGATCCTTTGAGAAGGCTGTGGTTAAGTGCTTTTAAACATACTGTGCTTTTAGTTTTGTTAAGCAGTTTGGAACAATACTTTAATCAGCCACAATCATTTTAACAAACTGTTTGCTAGGGTAGTTTTACAGTTTATGGAGCCTTATCAGCAATTCCTGTTCTCAAGTGTCTATGACTGTAGGCTGAAGTCTGAATGAACAGCTTTCTCTGTGTCTCACTGAATTAAAGATGGCCAAAAAGCAATTAGTAACATGTTCCATCAGGAAAGGTCATTTGTAGCTACAAGATCTTGGCCTCAATACATAAATGAATCAATTACCTGGGTTAAAATCAGACCCAAACTAGCCCCAAACCTAACCTTTTTATGATTATTTTTGTGGTTTATGCATTGGACTATTAGTCAGCAGCTTCATAACAATTTTGGGTTAGTTCATTGTTCTGTTTGGAAATATTCTTTTACTTTGGCTATGTGCTTCTCTGACTGAACAAAACTGCGAAAATTGTAAAGCTTCCTGGTGCTTGTGTGTGGGTTGGCAGGACAGAGGGAGGAGTAGATGTCAGGCTTTTATTTTAGCCAAATGAATAGCCCATATAACGTGAACTATAGGGAAGACAACCGAGTCGGTGACTCACTGATGTTAATCTTGCACTGCATTTTACGACCTTTCAGTGCATGTGTGTGATGAGTTCAGGCAGTGGGGGATTAGTGGTAGAGCAGAAACTAATGGAATAGTGACATTTCCAAGTCAATTAATGTCTATTAAAAAAGGCATACCATGCAAAGCCACTTTTGAGACGTATGCATATTTATTATTTGTTATTGGTCCAGTTTAAGGCAGTATTTTTCAGCATATGCTGATTTCATTTTCATCAACTGCAGGTTCGGTTGCACTGGGAAACACTGGGCGCTAGGCTGGAATACATTGGACAGGGCCCCAATCTATTGCAAGGCTTCTGCCTTTTATCAGACATAACCAATCGTGTGTAAAGATGCTCAGCCGGCCGATAGCACCCCAAGATTCAAACTTGCATATGGCAACAGATTTTAATGATATGGTTGTTCAGTAATCATTATCAGTCACAGCCACTGACCTTTTATTTTTGGTGCCAATCCATCATAGCCAGTCATGTCTGTTTTTATGTCTTTATACTTTTATGGTATTTTATTTACATATTATGGGACAGTGGGTAGAGATTTGGGCTATCATTTGGAAGATTGTCGGTCCAAATCCAGGCTCTGCTATGCAGCCAATGTTGGGCCCTTGAGCAAGGCCATTAACCCACTGTACACCTGTATATGTATATATGACAAATAAGACACTTTTCTTTAAAAAAAAAAATATTGAAGCTTTAAAAAAAAAAAAAGAATCTAAAAATAAGTTGTTTTTACACTTTTTATGACTCTGTAAATCTTTTGTTTTAATTGTGTGTGTGTCCTGGTGTGATGATTTAACTGTTTAATATTTGAATCGTAAAGTGTTTTAAGGGCTAGTGGATGGTAACTGGTTGCTAATGGAGATGCTGTGTGTGGGCTTGGTGAATTTTACGATGCCTGTCAGATAAGACATTCAGCAGCTTGCTTCTGTCCACACACACGTAAAAACAATTCTGCGAAAGTGTAAAGAATTTCTCACAGTTAAGTACTGTGTATACTTGTGTGTCTTCAGCAACTAAAACACTGTAACCTGGTGAACCTGATCGAGGTATTCAGGAGGAAGAGGAAACTGCACCTGGTGTTTGAGTACTGCGATCACACGGTCCTCAACGAGCTTGATCGATACCCCCGAGGGTGAGTCCCACATACACCTAAACTGGACGTATCAATCTATGTGATCCTACCATAAATGAGAAATATGAAAGATCATATCAATTGTGAACTGGCTGCAGCTAATATAATGAAATGTGAGGACAGTCAACATAGCAACAAATGTTCTAAAAGCACAAATTAGTTTCCCACCTTTGCATAAGGATACCAGTTATCTTATTTTTTTGTATATGTTTTTCAAATAATAATGGGAGTTTCTAAATTGTTGCTTATATTGAAATCAAATTATAAAACAGTAACAAGTGTTAAATTAACAACCATTATTTTAGCTTTTGGTTTCACAAAACAATCATTAAATTCCAGCATCATATAAAGTTGTTTGAATTAAACAAGCTTGGAGTTTTTAAATGCTAAAACAGGGTTAAATTATTTTTTACAATTATTATTAAATGTCAAAAGATTTACAGTTTTAGGTACATGAGAACTAAAGTACTGGTATCTGTGTTGGCATTGGTATTATATGTTAGGCTTAGTATTCTGGTGTCATGGATGCTGACTTACGTATGTTAACACAAAGAGTCAAAAATGATACAAGCAAATGTCTGTGAAAGTTTTATTTAACAGCTTTCCATTTACAATATTACTTAAGTTTAGAAGTAAAGTGCTGTAATCAAAGTGGAATTTGGTAAAATTCAGCGGTAAATCACAGTATTGCTATTAAACCAAACCAGTAGGATCTCAAACTGCAGTTACTTATATACAAAGAAACTTGAAACCGAATGTTGTTTTATTTGACTTGAATAGACGTTACTTATGTTTAATGTACTGAAAAGAAAAATAGGGGTGTCGGTAGTGTTAGTACTGGAATCTTGGTTCAAACCACATCTCTGGTCAGTGTCTGGCACATATTGTCAGTGTTCGTGTGGATTTTCTCAGTGTTCCTCCCAACACCTTAAAATAGGCCAGTATGTGGATTGGCTACTCTAAATTACTTTTAGTGCATAAATGAATGGGTAATATACCCATGGCCAGGATGTGTTCCTTTCTTGTTTTATTGTAGGTTCTAAACCCTCAACATCCCTGATTAAGATGAAGCAGTTACTTCTAATAAATGAATAAACAATGAATGAAAAGATAATTTGTGGTATCTTTCATTCTTTATTTTTACTCACTGACATAAAAAGACAAGATTCTCTAAAAGTGTGTGTGTGTGTGTGTGTGTGTGCTGTTTTTTTTTGTTGTTGTTGCTCTGTTGCTCTGGTGGTCTGACCCGTTTGTTCTGGAATGTTTTCAGCAGTACTTTGCTGGCTGATGGCATCCAAACTGCCCTGTGTGCCCTTTGAAGTCTCTCATTCAATAGAGCAAAGGGGGACATAAAATACAGTGTTCACTGACATCTCGAGTACATTTACCAACCAAATTCGTGCATTAACAAATAGACAACACAAATATTGTTCTATTCTGATGGTCTCAGTAATTGTAGCTTTGTCACAGTAAATTAATATCTCTGTCAAGTTTGGGTCAGGCTTGGGGATGGAGAAAAAAAATACTTTTTCACAGGGTGATATATGTTTTCCGTAAATCTTCAACTTTAATTTATGGAATGATCATTGAAAAGCTGTATTTTGTGGTTTTATTATGTTTATTATGTGGTTTATTATGTTTGTTATTTCTTTTGTCTTTATATTTTGAAGATTTAAAACTTTACATCTGAATGAGCAAAAATAGATAAAAAAGGTTTTTAATTTTAAAAATAGCAGTGCTACTATCTACCTTAAAGCTAACATCAGAAGGTTGTAGCTGTTCACACTATAGTCACGCAACAACAGGAAGAGTTCTGCTCTTCAAGAAAATAAAATGTTGTGTTTATAAAGCTAATTTCATACTGGGTTGATAAAATAATTTAGCCACATACAAGCTGCTTAAATTTAAAGTAAGGATGCTAACAGATGCAACAGGTTTCAGATGCAAACATAGTAAGAGCTAATAGCTGACTAATAGCTTCAGTAGTTGTAATGAAGCAAGTGACCTAGAATAAAGTGACTCGCATAGACCAAAAGTTTTCTTTTTATAACATTACTGCAGTCCAGTTAATACTGTAGTAAAAGGGACACTGTAGCTGGAGTGGTGGAAACATGGTCTCTGAGGACATGACTTGGGTTTGATTCTTACCACTGGTCTGACATTCACACACAAACATTGAAACAAAGCTGCCCATAATAGTTTTTTTTTTCTCTTTTATACATCGGCTTACAATAGTGCTCCACCCCTTACATTATCTTTCTTTTTCTCTCTTACACACTTTAACCCCCCCCTCACACACACACTCACTCACACACACACATTAGTGCCAGACCAGAGACACAGGACAAAGACATGATGCATGAGAACTTGTAGGCCGACCACTAATATTCCTCCCACACATTCTAATCATTTAATTACTTTAAAATCTAAATATCCACAGAATTAACTATAAATATTGTTTTATTTCAGGGAGGTACATTAGTGTGTATTTTGCTGTTTCTAAGCCTGACTTTTCGTTTCTGCAGAGTTCCAGAGCACCTGGTTAAAAGCATCACCTGGCAAACGCTACAAGCTGTAAACTTCTGCCATAAACAAAATGTAAGATCTTCTACCTTTGTCTACCGCTATGACTTTTCTTCATACAGTATAAAGTAGCACCAATGATTTATGAGCAGAAACTATTATACAGTCAAATAGAAATATGACATCAGAGAATGGTCATTGTGAAATTTGGCTTTTAGCATCACTGAAATGATGCACAGACAGCCACAGTTTTTCTAAAACCTGTCCCAACACAAGAGTTCATTTCACATCCAACCACGTCTTAGAAAAGGGTAATATTTATTTTTACTATATTGTTGTTACTTGGGCAGCATGGTGATGCAGTGGGTAGCATTGTCCTCACAGAATACCATGCACATCCTGGTTTGTACTATCACAATTGTCTAGTTTTCTCTAGGTGTATTATCTATGAATAATTCATACAATATTTTCTCTATTTATTTATTAGGATTTTAACATCATGTTTTTACACTTTGGTTACATTTATGACAGAAACGGTATTTACTCGTTACTCAAGATTCATCAGTTCACAAGTTCAATATCAAACACAGTCATGGACGATTTAGTATCTCCAATTCATCTCACTTGCACGTCTTAGGACTGTGGGAGGAAACCGGAGCTCCCGGAGGAAACCCACACAGACACAGGGAGAACATGCAAACTCCACACAGAAAGGACCCGGACCGCTCCACCTGAGGATCGAACCCAGGACCTTCTTGCTGTGAAGCGACAGTGCTACCCACTGAGCCACTGAGCACCCAGAACATCATTTTTTTTCTATTTGAGAGTGCACATTTCTTAATGCAAGCCTGTCTATATACCTTAAATACAATTAGATAGCCTATACAAATTAAAGTGTGCTGGTAGTGTTGGTGCAATGTTACACAGGCATTTCCTACCATTGTTTCCGAAACTCCCTAAAAACATGCCAGTTGGTTCTCTGTGGATGGTAAAGGCACGTTCTCTTTTTGTTGTCTTTTAACCAGCTCTTTAAATACATGCTAGTGAAATTTATTTCTTTTTTATTTCTTTTTTTATGCTGAGTTTAAATAAAAAAGGAAAAGTGGGTTAAATGGTTGGCACACTTTATCAGCTTAGAACTCTAGCTTAGAAAACCCAACTAAAACAAGTTTAATGGGGAAAGTGTGTGTGTGTGTGTGTGTGTGTGTGTGTGTGTGTGTGTGTGTGTGTGTGTGTGAAGCTGAGAGGTAGCAGTGAAGGTTGTTTGAGGTTAGGTTTCAGATTGCTGATGTTAATCTGAACAGTGATAGTGAATTTAGAGCTGGTGCTGGGCAAGATGACGACATGCTATTAGTATTTCCATTACAATTGTGGTATTTAGCAGATGCATTTATCCAATCTGACTTACAATGGAGCCTGATTCAGTGCCAGCAGTTGAGTGTTAAGGGTCTTGCTCAGGGGCCCAACATTGTCAACTTGGCAGAGGTGGGGCTTGAGCCAGCAACCTTCTGATCACTTGTCCAGAACTTCAACCACAAAACACTGCCCTACAGTCCCGTACAATTCACAAATGACATCACAATACATCTTTATCTGTAGTCGTCCCCTTTTATTATGATTATGGTAACAGCATGCAAAGTCAGAATACACCAGTCATCATGGGGCATCACCATGTCCCACCATGAGGCATCACCATGACCCTTATTGGTATGTTTTTGGGAGGTGGGGGAAACCTGAGTACTTGGTGGAAACTCATGTGAACATGACAAGAAACAAAGTTTAAACCCATGTCTTTAGGACCCTGGGACTGTGTTGTACTCACACTACCTGCTGTGTCACTGTGTTGCCCTCACAATACCCCTTTTGCTCTTTGTTAAATGTTCTCTCTATATAGTAAATTTAAGACAGGTCCAAACTTTGTTAACATAATAGGCTGCCTCTCACTCTCTTACTCACAAACACACACACACACACACAGCAGACGCTATCCGACTCCATCAGCACCAGCACATTAGCCTAGTGATCCTGCACCGGTGCTCCCCCGTGCCAGATACAAAGTGTAGGCAGATGTCCAAGAGTGTGTGTGAGACCACAGATAATGCTTCATTTTTTATGTGTGTGTGTGTTTGTGTGTAGTGTATCCACAGAGATGTAAAGCCAGAGAACATACTCATCACCAAACACCAGGTCATCAAACTCTGTGACTTCGGCTTTGCTCGGATCCTCAGTAGGCACCAACACACACACATACAGTGTATCACAAAAGTGAGTACACCCCTCACATTTCTGCAGATATTTAAGTATATCTTTTCATGGGACAACACTGACAAAATGACACTTTGACACAATGAAAAGTAGTCTGTGTGCAGCTTATATAACAGTGTAAATTTATTCTTCCCTCAAAATAACTCAATATACAGCCATTAATGTCTAAACCACCGGCAACAAAAGTGAGTACACCCCTAAGAGACTACACCCCTAAATGTCCAAATTGAGCACTGCTTGTCATTTTCCCTCCAAAATGTCATGTGATTTGTTAGTGTTACTAGGTCTCAGGTGTGCATAGGGAGCAGGTGTGTTCAATTTAGTAGTACAGCTCTCACACTCTCTCATACTGGTCACTGAAAGTTCCAACATGGCACCTCATGGCAAAGAACTCTCTGAGGATCTTAAAAGACGAATTGTTGCGCTACATGAAGATGGCCAAGGCTACAAGAAGATTGCCAACAACCTGAAACTAAGCTGCAGCACAGTGGCCAAGATCATCCAGCGTTTTAAAAGAGCAGGGTCCACTCAGAACAGACCTCGCGTTGGTCGTCCAAAGAAGCTGAGTGCACGTGCTCAGCGTCACATCCAACTGCTGTCTTTGAAAGATAGGCGCAGGAGTGCTGTCAGCATTGCTGCAGAGATTGAAAAGGTGGGGGGTCAGCCTGTCAGTGCTCAGACCATACGCCGCACACTACATCAAATTGGTCTGCATGGCTGTCACCCCAGAAGGAAGCCTCTTCTGAAGTCTCTACACAAGAAAGCCCGCAAACAGTTTGCTGAAGACATGTCAACAAAGGACATGGATTACTGGAACCATGTCCTATGGTCTGATGAGACCAAGATTAATTTGTTTGGTTCAGATGGTCTCAAGCATGTGTGGCGGCAATCAGGTGAGGAGTACAAAGATAAGTGTGTCATGCCTACAGTCAAGCATGGTGGTGGGAATGCCATGGTCTGGGGCTGCATGAGTGCAGCAGGTGTTGGGGAGTTACATTTCATTGAGGGACACATGAACTCCAATATGTACTGTGAAATACTGAAGCAGAGCATGATCCCCTCCCTCCGGAAACTGGGTCGCAGGGCAGTGTTCCAGCATGATAATGACCCCAAACACACCTCTAAGACGACCACTGCTTTATTGAAGAGGCTGAGGGTAAATGTGATGGACTGGCCAAGCATGTCTCCAGACCTAAACCCAATAGAACATCTTTGGGGCATCCTCAAGCGGAAGGTGGAGGAGCGCAAAGTCTCGAATATCCGCCAGCTCCGTGATGTCGTCATGGAGGAGTGGAAAAGCATTCCAGTGGCAACCTGTGAAGCTCTGGTAAACTCCATGCCCAGGAGAGTTAAGGCAGTTCTGGGAAATAATGGTGGCCACACAAAATATTGACAATTCAGGAACTTTCACTAAGGGGTGTACTCACTTTTGTTGCCGGTGGTTTAGACATTAATGGCTGTATATTGAGTTATTTTGAGGGAAGAATAAATTTACACTGTTATATAAGCTGCACACAGACTACTTTTCATTGTGTCAAAGTGTCATTTTGTCAGTGTTGTCCCATGAAAAGATATACTTAAATATCTGCAGAAATGTGAGGGGTGTACTCACTTTTGTGATACACTGTACATACACACACTTGACCTACATTTGTATAGCCACTGTATGTTATGGCAGTCTTAGGATTGAAATGATTTGTGCAACGGTTATTTTTATTACTTAATGATCAAAACACATAATTTTTAGTTATAATGTTTACAAGCAACCTTCTGATTACTAGTTCAGTGCCTTAACCACTGAGCTACAACTATCCACAAATATCATATCATTTTTTTATCTAAAAATATATGAAACAGGGTGGTGGAATGATGTTTTCAGCAAGCACATATGTCTTTCTGGTTAGCTTGTTCTTATACTTTTGGTCACATTTTTATCAATGCAAAACTTCTCACATAGCTCTGTTGCTTTTTCTGATATTTTGTGTGTCTGTGTGTTTGAGTGTAGCGGGGCCCTGTGATTATTATACCGATTATGTAGCTACTCGCTGGTACCGGGCTCCAGAGCTGCTGGTGGGAGACACTCAGTACGGTCCTCCAGTGGACGTGTGGGCAGTGGGCTGTGTGTTTGCTGAACTTCTCTCTGGTGCCCCTCTGTGGCCAGGCAAATCGGATGTAGACCAGCTGTATCTCATAAGGAAAACATTGGGTAAGAATTCAGCACCTCATCAGTACAGTCTGTGTTTGTCCTAGGGCTTCATCAGGACAGATTTCACTCAAAGAACATATAGATGCTCATGTCTCATAAGAAGTCTTGGTTCCTCCTAATTGTATGATTTTTTGCATATTTGTCACAGTAAGTGGTTTCAGATCCTGCAACAAGCAGAGGGGCAAACTTATTATTGCTCCTTTCCCTCTGTATGGTACAAGTACAGTACGCATCCCAATACAGAACCTTCCATACTATACATAATGTACCTTTGCCCCTCTGTGCTTGTTATGGTGTTTAATTTTCTGAAGCATTGTTTTTTATGACACTAATAAAATCTAATGCAATTTGGGTATTAATTTGTGGCTTTTCTCACTCAAGGGGCAATTCTGTGATTAGTGCATTTGACTAATCATTGGTCAGAGCTGTTTCTTGACCCATCCATACAGCTTGCTTCAGTATGCTTGATCCCTGGTCAGAAAGGGTAACCAAATTTAACACAGGTGTTTACACAGGTGGTACAGTACAGGTCATTTGGCAGTGGAAACGACTACTTAATGTGAGATCATGGATTTAATAACGTACTGTACCACAGGGTACCAAGCAGTGGGATGTAATTACTTAAAACAATTATGATACTGTCACTTTGTAATTTTTCTATGTACATGTAATAGAACTATATTTAATTACTGTTCTGTCTCTGGCAGTTCTATTGGCTTATGTTATGCTAATTAAAATATAAATGCTTATAATTGCTAAACCATTTGTTAATATAACAGTACAATTATTTATTATAATTATTTATAATTGAAGTGAAAATGCTGTCAGGTGTGTTTGTGTGTAATCTCTCAGTCTACAGTCTCTGTGTAAAGGTGAAAATAATGTTCATCTGTTTGCGTGTGTGTTGTGTTTACAGGTGATTTGATCCCCAGACACCAGCAGGTGTTCAGCAGTAACCAGTTTTTCAGTGGGGTGTGTGTTCCTGAGCCACAGGAAATGGTGAGTACTTACGGGCGAATTGAAGCTGACTCATGTGCTAGTGAGTTTTTTCTCCCCTGGGTGTTTTATCCGCTAGGGGTGCTAGAACAACTCCCTCCCCTCCCTGCATTCATGGTTTGTGATTCATTCATTGTCATTGTCTGTTGCATGGTATTACATGCTTACCCATACACCTTCTTACTTACTCACGTTGGGGAAATTTAAGTCGACATTCTACTTTTAGTATATTTTGAGGAGGTGTCAAAACCAGAGGGAAACTCACAAAGACTCTGGGAGAACAATAAAAACTCCTCACAAACTGTGACCGGGAGTAATATTTAAACACAGGTCCCAAGAAACTATGTTGCTGTGGGCCAGCAGTCTACCAACAGCTTGTATACCTAGGTTGAATTAATATTTTGTTTTAAATGTCTGGGTGGAATCACCCACTGGTCCTGGCTGTTTTCAGATCATGAATCATACTTTCCACAAAATTATACAAACATATTAGCAAGAAAAAATACATTTTAGTGATTTATTTGTGGTAATAAGCAGTAACTCCCAAACAGCACGACAGCAAAGAGTTATTATCCAAAAATAGCAATTATCCAGAGAGCCAACTTTGTGCTAATTGTGTGTATCTGTGAGTTCATGTGCACAAAAGATGGTTCTCTTCATATGTGTGTTGATATTTCCAAGGATGTTGAGTAGCTTTATGTATTTTAAAGTTGAAAACAGGAGAAAAGGTTTACTTTTATTTGTTGTTAATTAATGGTAACCACCATCATTCATTTACATTTTCAGCATTTAGCAGATGCTTTTATCCAAAGCGACTTACAGTACAGACAGTATGATGTCTAAGCAATTGAGGATTAAGGGCCTTGCTCAAGGGCCCAGCAGTGGCAACCTGGCAGTGGTGGGGTTTGAACCAGCAACCTTTTAATTACTAGTCCAGTACCCTAATCACTAGGCTACAACTGCTCACATCATTCCTTCTAATTTCACAAAAAATACAAAAAAAATATTATTTACATTATTCAAATGCACTACAAATGAGCTTTTTTTGTTTTCATTCATGGTGGGTGACTTGTGTGTTAGCATCCTTCCATTATTATTTTTATTTTCTCACCATTTGTCTACGACAGAAACAAGAACAAACGTTTACATTTTTGGCATTTAGCAGACGCTCTTATCCAAAGCGACTTACAATTATCATTGAATACAACTCGAGCAATTGAGGGTTAAGAGCCTTGATCAGGAGCCCAACAGTGGCAACTTGGTGGTGGTGGGGCTTGAACTGGCAACCTTCTGATTACTAGTCAGGTACCTTAACCACTTGATATTGGTAAAATATGGTAAAAAGAACACTTAACAAATAGTATAAGCATTGTATTAACCCATAATACAATGCTTATACAAACACTTATTTTATGTTCTAGTAATACTGTACTAAATAAAGCAAAGTTGTTCTGCACTTTAATGATCATGTGTAAACTTTTACTGATGTCACAGTGGTTGTTCCATTTCCAGAATAGAGCCAAAACCACAATGGCAGTGGAAAACATCCAAACGAGTTAACTAGGCCAGTCAGACCTTTTATACACCTGACTGACTTTATATAAATAGTAAGTAGGTATCCGTTCACAGGTGTGCCAGAGCTAATTATGTTTGAGCTGAGGAAAACAACGACTTTCCTTGGGGAGGTTTTAATAGCTTCTGTGTCCTTGGTCACAAGTCATCACAACCAGTGATACGATGGAGAGCATTTATGGAGTTTATAGAAAATCCCAAACCTGTGTAGTGATGAAAAACACACTCACATTTCCATTGTGGTATTACAATAGGCATAACAGTGCACAGGCTACAGAGACTGCACAGTATTGTGTGTGTGCTGTTCATTACTAAGTGTTATATTATAATCTAACCCTTGTGTAATGTATGTGTAGGAACCTCTAGAGCAGAAGTTTCCAAACATCTCATTCCAGGCACTGAGTCTAATGAAGGTGAGCAATGCAAAGTCCGAACACAGAATATTATGTACTAAACCACCTTTTATTCACATGTAGCTCTCTTTTTTTCTCTCTTTCTCTTTGCCTGTGTATGTCAGGGTTGTCTGCGGATGGAACCTGCTGAGAGGTTATCCTGTGAGCAGTTACTGGAGCACCCGTATTTTGACAGTCAGCGAGAGGAGACAAAAAGCATCACACGAGAGCTTGATCGAGCGAAAAGACAAGCACGGCAACCTCGGAAACACCTGCCTCCAGGGGTGAGTTACAGTGGTGGCGTGAACTATATAAGGAGCTTATCCTTTGTGTACATTGTTTTTTTGTTTGTTTATTAGGATTTTAACATCATTTTTTACACTCTTTGGTTACATTCATGACAGACATGGTAGTTACTCGTTACACAAGATTCATCAATTCACAAGGTTATATATCGAACACAGTCATGGACAATTTAGTGTCTCCAATTCAACTCACTTGCACGTCTTTGGACTGTGGGAGGAAACCAGAGCAACTGGAGGAAACCCATGCAGACACGGGGAGAACATGCAAACTTCACACAGAAAGGACCCGGACCTCCCCACCTGGGGATCGAACCCAGGACCTTCTTGCTGTGAGGTGACACAGTGCACATTGTAGTGGAACTGCTGCTTGTACTTATTTAACTGGCCTTCAATCGCATTCTGAAGATTTCATTTGTTTAAGATCAGAACCAGCAGGATTTACTGGTACTTTGTTGTGTAGTTCATGGCACTGTTTGTTTCTGTCTTTTAGTCTGGCTAACTAGGGCCATATTTGTAATAACAGTACTAGACTACATAGTCTTTAAAATGGTAATAACATCTGCAGTGATTTATTAATTTGCAACTCCACCTTTCTGTTTATTTGCAGTATTTACCGCAGCTCACAGGCAGCAGTATCTTCCCCGCTGTGGACAACAAAAAATACTACAACAACATGCGCAACAAGTTCAACTATCACTTTCCTAACATCTGACTCTTCATGTTGATCCATACAGTCCTACAATTCCCCCCGGTTCATATTCATACATTTGAGGTATAACACAGCAGATTCAAGCCCACCTTCTCCAAGAAATTCAAAACCACCTACCCTTACCTGTTCTCACTCAGGAATAGAAGAGACTCTGTGCTGAGTGTTTTCATCACAGGTTATTTACAGCTGTACTGTCAGTCAGTCGTTGATTTATCTGTTTATCTGGATTTTTTGTATCACTGATCCGACTGCACGTATACTCAGTAGGTGACTGACAAAGAGCCCTGCTCGGCAAGTAGCTACACTGGTCTGAGTGTGACACTGCCTTTAGATTGCCAAAGTGCCATGTGTGGCAGAGAAAAACACAGAATCAAAAGAAAGGAGTCATATAGAAGCGCAATGTCTGTGTATATATGTGTATTCTTCAAAAAGTTTCCGCACTTTTAAAACTTTATTTATTTAGGGTTTCAACAAGAAATGACACCACTTTTCTACACAGTCACCTTCTGATGCATTTTTTCCAGCATCGTATCAACTTTTTAATGCCATCAGCAAAAATGTTTTTGGTTGAGCGAGTAGCCACTGATGCACCACTGCTTTCACATCATCATCACATTCAAATCTTCTTCCCCTTAAAGCTTCTTCGAGTGTCCAAAAAGGTGGAAATCAGATGGCGCTAAATCCAGACTATAAGCTCTCTCTCAGTGTCTCAGGCAGGACCAAGTATTACTCCTCCCACCATCACTGTTAAAAGTGTGGAAACTTTTTAAAAATCCCTCGTATATAAATTACAAAAAAGTAAAGGAATTTTTTATTTTCTTTTTTAAAATCACAACTCTAGAATATATATTTTGTCAGCTGTTAAACACCAGAATGTTTTGACTGAATATCACAGACCTCCCCCTTTAAATGAAAGTACTGTACATGTTTAGGGTAAAACTACGACTAGAGGAATCCTAAGATTCCTTGATTATTGTGTGTTTTTGACGAATGCTAGACTTTGTTTCTGTGCTGTTAAAGTTTATTTAACAAGCAGGAAAGTAAGCATGACACCTCCTTTAAACTTTTTTTAAACTAAACTCTCCAATTTTTTGGTGTGAACTACATTTTTGAATCACATAATTTAGGTAATAGCGATGTGTTTTAACTTGACAGGCTATTTTTATTGCAGCCTAAAATATTTAACAGTAATGTTGTTGCCTTGACGAGCGGTGCTAATGACCTCTGGGTCAGTGACTTGCACCCGATGCCAAACCACCGAGACGTGAGCCCACTCCTAAGCCCTCTCTCTCACCTCATTTTCCAACTCACTTCCTTCTATCTGTCCTTCTGTGTAAATAATCTCATGTCACGGTTCTTTTCCAAGTCAAAACTGAATAGGGCTTAAATGTTTTTGTAACGACTCAATAAATAGTTTTCAGCAGTGAAAGTGTTTTTTCTCTTTACTTGTTACTGCAGATGGATGAAATGTTTCTGTTTCTTAAGAAATAGTGCATAGCCAAAGGTGTGTAGATGCCCATTCATCACATATTTTAGCCACAACTCTATCCATAGACAGATAATGATAGTGAAATGGGTCAAACAGAATACAACCGTTTCTTTTGTTCTACTTCAGACACGAGCACAGTAACACTGCACCTGCTCCAACTTACTGTTTACACTTTTATTACAGCATTTACATCCTTCATGTATTTGATAAATTAGGCTGCAAGAAGGGTGGTGACTGACTAAGCCAAGTCCAGCTCTATGGTGAGTTTGGGCAGTGCTGTCTGTAGTGTGTCTGTTGTTCTCTGTTTTTCTTTCACGGCTGGCAGGTCACTAAGAAACAGGTACTCCAGGTTCCTAAGAAGTAACACACACACACACGCACACACACACGCACACACACACACACACACACACACACACACACACACACACACACACACACACACACACACACACACACAGAAGAGCAATCAGTAATTAACAAAAAAGCTTTAGATGTATGAGGCCCATTTCCGGAAAGGTCCGGACACTTTGTAAAATGCAATCAAACAACAATCTGTAATTTGTCAACTCTACTGAACCTTTATTTAAGGTGTGGCTAAATGCACTAGTACAGGGGTCCTCAAACTTTTTAACCAAAGGGCCAGATTACTGTTCTTCAGTATTTCGGGGGGCCGGACCGCAGGTGAAATAGTAAACACACCCAAAAAAGCTATTTACTATGTATACTGGATGTATTGTCTGTGCTTTGTATAATTGTAGTTCATAATGATAATGCAGAAATGTTATTTTTTTTTAGTAATTTCCATTATCCTTCCTCATACAGTGTTTCCTTAAAAAATCAGTGTGAACTGTGAGCCTGCTTTTGCCTGACGACAGTAAGCGTCAGGTTCCATATTTGTTACTGCCAGTCATAATAGCTAATAAATGTTGATCAGTGAGTCTGGATCCGGTTGGAGATTTAAGGTGTTTCAACTTCAAAAAAGTCTGCACACAGAAGTAGATGCTCCCGAAAACGGTAGTTACTTTGAGTGCATGTTTTATTGAGATCGGGGAGCAATGGAAAGAGAAGCATAAAAATTAAACAATGTGTTTGAGTTTTGATTTTGGATGCATAAATGCGTTGATCTCCGGGAGCAGGTTGTTAAAACATTTCAAAACTCGCCCCGACTCAGCCAGCGGATCTCAGTAAAGCACATCTTCAGCTCAGACAAGAATTCCTGAAACTGCCTGTAGTTAAGAGCATTAGCTTTAATGAAATTAACACAGGACACGAGGATTTTCATAACGAAATCCCACTTAACTGCTTCGCAACACAGTTCAGTGGCTGCGGTCACTCATCTCTCTATTGATGCGCCAATCACTCCCCTCATGCTGGCGCGCCACCCGTTGGATCGCTGCCGTATAATCTACTGAGACTCCGGGTGGCCAATTTTTGTTTCCTCTGTTTTTTTTCGAAGATGAACAGTGGCCAGACAACATGTATTGCTGCTGTGGTTAAAGGGGCCGGTCAAATTAAAGCATCGGGCCGTAGTTTGATGACCCCTGCACTAGTAGGAAGGGACTTTTGACTATGCCCTAAGTAACATAAACTCATTCAAAAAAGCAACACATTCAAAAAAGTTGGGGTGGCAAAATAAGCAGGTGAATTGGTAACACGTATCATAAATATGTAGTAGTATCATTATTGCAAGCGGCTCACCACTTTGTGGCAAACTTCAAAACCCCAAGATTGCAAATAATGAACCATGCAAAATACTGTGAAATCCGAAAAAATCTCAGTTTATGTAGGGCAAGATCAGAAACCACTATTAAACGTGCTTGACCTTAGAGCCCTCAGTGCAGCCGGCAGTGCATGAGAAACTGTCATGCTACTAAGATGAATGTAGTCACATGGGCTTGGGAGTACTTAAGAAAACTGTTGTCTCTTAACAGTCCGTCGCAGCATCAAGAAATGTAACCTACTCAAAGAATAAACTGTAAATCAGTTCTATGCAAAACCGCCACTTGAGTTCTCTGGGCCCCAGCTCATCTCAGATGGACTGAAAGAAAGGTCAGATTCTAAACTCACCTGACTACAGCACATATTAACATTGTTTTTCCTGTTTTTATTGCATTTAACAAAATGTCTACATGAAGTACACAAAGTGCAGCTTTATAGTAATTTCTTACTTCAGGTGATGGAGAGAGATGATGCCTTTGTCAGACACGTTGCCACATGAGACAACAGCCATCTTACTCAGGCTGTTCTGCAGGTTTTCAGTCTGACTTAAACGCTCCAGACATGCATCCTCTATATAGATACACTTCTGCAGCTTGATCTCCTCTACATGCTCCAGAGCATCTACATAGAGTGAAGTAAAAGAGCTCTGTTAACATGGAGTTAAACCAAACTACTCCCATATTTTAAGTATATTTTCACAATGAGTGAAATTTCTACTTGATTCTACTTGGGGCTTGATTACTTATTCAAAAGAATTGTATTTATACTGGTGTGAAGGTGAACAATGCAGAGGAACAGTGACTGTATTGTTATAAGCCTGCAAGATACAATTTGTCTTTCCTGTTGGATGTATGTCTGTTTTATTTAATACTATTCTATAGTTTCATATATACTACTGTATGGCAATGTACTGTATAGCGATTCCTACATTGTGTTTAGTATTCACAGGCAGGTGTGAACCTCCATCATGATGACTCTGCTACTAAACTAAATGTCTATGTTATTTTTGATGACAAATCATTAACCATTACGACAGCACACACACCATCATAAGTGTGTTATGTTCTAATTGTATGAGCTGAAATTGTGAGTTATTATGTGTATACATTGTATATGTACCACAGACAATTTGGTTAAACGAGTGAGCTGGTTTGACAGATTTTTAAAGAATGATTTGGTGAATGTGTTGCACAAGACTGCAGTAAAGCGTGTGTATTAGTATCACTAACCCAGGTAATCAAATCCCCGGTACATGATGCAGGATTCTGTAGCATCGATGGCCTGGATTTTGTAGCGACCCAGTGGCCCCGTCGGAAGCCCGTTGTAATCATGCTGCCAGCGATCAAAACCACAGAAACGAACTTTGGCCCCACACCTCAGAAGCCATTCTGCAGCTGCACGGTCTGGACCGACTGCTTTAATCCGCTCATAATCAACCCTGGACCCAAAGACAGTAATATTGTACATTAAGAAAAGTTGTCATTTTAATCATGGTATGGTTTACCATATTAGGTGGTGTGAAACATACGCTTTAGTCCATTCTGAAGTGATCATTCCTACCCAAGACACTTTAAAATGAGAGTGCCCATGGCAACTGTTGCTAGAGCTGTTCGGTGCTTAAGTGAAATTTTATTTCCTACCTCCTGTAAAGTGAACCCTTAAGAATTGTCACTACAGAGGTTTACTCTTCAGAAGGGTAAGTGAGCAGTCATGATCAATGGTAGCAGGTTCAAGCACCACATCTGACAAGTTAACACGATCAGGCCCCTGAGCAAGGTTCTTAACTCTCAATTGCTTGGGCTGTATAAAGTCACAATTGTAAGTCATTTTGAAAATTAGTGTCTGCTACATGAATGTGAAATGCACTAGAAGATGCACTGGTGAATAATGTATTACTATTGCATTAGAATGGTGAGAATTGTTGAAGCTATGTGATCAAACTAAGCGTATCATTAGACAGAGAAAACAGCAGGTAAAAGCACTGGCTTGTTTACATGGCTCCTGCTAGTTACATTATGTACACTTCTTAAACAGGGTTAAATGTGGGTTTCAGCTCACATTTAAAACATGACAGACTCACTTGATAAACAGCATACATCTTGTGTTTTACTCTGAATGAAAAATTACATATATATACATATATATAAATATTATATATAAAGTTTAAGTATAATATAAGGTAACTTATAGGCTTTTCACTGAAGTTGTAAGTGCGTTTCAAACTTATTAGGATTTTAACGTCATGTAATGTCATTTATTAGGATTTTAACGTCATGTTTTACACACTTTAGTAACATTAATGACAGAAACTGTAGTTACTCATTATACAAGATTCATCAGTTCACAAGTGTAATGTCAAACACAGTCCTGGACAATTTTTTGTATTTCCAAACTTGCATGTCTTTGGACTGTGGGAGGAAACCGGAGCTCCCGCAGGAAACCCACGCAGACACGGGGAGAACATGCAAACTCCACCCCACCTGGGGATCGAACCCAGGACCTTCTCGCTGTGAGGCGACAGTGCTACCCACTGAGCCACCAGGCTGCCCTCCTTTCAGAGGTTTGTAAAGTTCACTTGAGAATGGACCTCAGCTCCACTGTGCATAAAAGGTTACGTGGAAAGGTTACTTGTTAAAGACGGCGTTGAGCCAGCCCCAGAAAGCTCTGCTGCCCCCTGGAGGTGAACACCGGGAGTGTGAGTATAACGCACTGCGTGCTGTTCCTGCAAGGAGTCTCATCATGGCTCCAGCTCTGAAAAACACCACAGCACACAGTCACTGCTGAGTTATTCTGTAAATACCTCCATTTCACTCCTGGTGACTCTGTAGTTTCTTTATTAAAAACTTGCCTGACACGATATTATCAGGTCAATTCTGCAATTCTGAATCAGGTCATAACAGGGAGATTCCACCGTGAAAGGACAATCACTAAACTCTACATTCCAACTTAGAACAAAGTTATTTTAGCTTAAATATATTCGAATTACGTGATCTTATTAAATCTCCTACACCGCGTCAGACAGATTAGAGATGTGCAGTAAGAACGATCATGAGATCTGGTTCACCTGCCTTGTTTAAACCTGAGCGTTATTTACATCCTCGCTCCGCCATGAGTCTCAATGACGTCATCTCGTTCTGCTCTACTATTGGTCAGTGACGGTAAAACCAAAGATCGTTTCAACAGACATAGACGTTCCACTCATTTGGTTTTTATAACAACATTACCAAAGCTTTTCTGAGTAATATAGACACTTCACTCTCTCAACTTTGTGGTACAGTGATGCCCATCAAAGAGGGAGAGTTTAAAACGCTTCTCTCAATTATTACAGGTCATAAGTACTTTCTACTGCTGAAACTGTGGTCCAAAAGGAAAATAATCATGTTTACGTTAAACTTTTTTCTTCCTATTTAAACCTATTAAAGGAGGAAACATAAATAATGCAGGCCTTAAATGCAGGAATGGATGTACAGGGGTTGGACAAAATAACTGAAACACCTGGTTTTAGACCACAATAATTTATTAGTATGGTGTAGGGCCTCCTTTTGCGGCCAATACAGCGTCAATTCGTCTTGGAAATGACATATACAAGTCCTGCACAGTGGTCAGAGGGATTTTAAGCCATTCTTCTTGCAGGATAGTGGCCAGGTCACTATGTGATGCTGGTGGAGGAAAACGTTTCCTGACTCGCTTCTCCAAAACACCCCAAAGTGGCTCAATAATATTTAGATCTGGTGACTGTGCAGGCCATGGGAGATGTTCAACTTCACTTTCATGTTCATCAAACCAATCTTTCACCAGTCTTGCTGTGTGTATTGGTGCATTGTCATCCTGATACACGGCACCGCCATTGGATGCACATGGTCCTCCAGAATGGTTTGGTAGTCCTTGGCAGTGACGCGCCCATCTAGCACAAGTATTGGGCCAAGGGAATGCCATGATATGGCAGCCCAAACCATCACTGATCCACCCCCATGCTTCACTCTGGGCATGCAACAGTCTGGGTGGTACGCTTCTTTGGGGCTTCTCCACACCGTAACTCTCCCGGATGTGGGGAAAACAGTAAAGGTGGACTCATCAGAGAACAATACATGTTTCACATTGTCCACAGCCCAAGATTTGCGCTCCTTGCACCATTGAAACCGACGTTTGGCATCGGCACGAGTGACCAAAGGTTTGGCTATAGCAGCCCGGCCGCGTAAATTGACCCTGTGGAGCTCCCGACGGACAGTTCTGGTGGAAACAGGAGAGTCGAGGTGCACATTTAATTCTGCCGTGATTTGGGCAGCCGTGGTTTTATGTTTTTTGGATACAATCCGGGTTAGCACCCGAACATCCCTTTCAGACAGCTTCCTCTTGTGTCCACAGTTAATCCTGTTGGATGTGGTTTGTCCTTCTTGGTGGTATGCTGACATTACCCTGGATACCGTGGCTCTTGATACATCACAAAGACTTGCTGTCTTGGTCACAGATGCGCCAGCAAGACGTGCACCAACAATTTGTCCTCTTTTGAACTCTGGTATGTCACCCATAATGTTGTGTGCATTGCAATATTTTGAGCAAAACTGTGCTCTTACCCTGCTAATTGAACCTTCACACTCTGCTCTTACTGGTGCAATGTGCAATTAATGAAGATTGGCCACCAGACTGGTCCAATTTAGCCATGAAACCTCCCACACTAAAATGACAGGTGTTTCAGTTATTTTGTCCAACCCCTGTATATTAACAGATGAATACTTCAAATAAATACTTTCATACTTCAAACTGGCGGCACGGTGGCTAAGTGGGTAGCTCTGTCGCCTCACAGCAAAAAGGTCCTGGGTTCGATCCCCAGGTGGGGCGGCCCGGGTCCTTTCTGTGTGGAGTTTGTATGTTCTCCCCGTGTCCGTGTGGATTTCCTCCGGGAACTCCGGTTTCCTCCCACAGTCCAAAGACATGCAGTTGAGTTGAATTGGAGACACTAAATTGTCCAGCATATTGTCCAAATTGTCCAATATAACCTTGTGAAGAGATAAACCTTGTGTAATGAGTGACTACAGTTCCTGTCATGAATGTAACCAAAGTGTAAAACATGACGTTAAAATCCTAATAAACAAACATACTTCAAACTGTCTGAAATTAAATAAAAGTCAAAGTAAATGTAAAGATTTACTGTTTTCTGTTTGCATTTTACATACTGGGGTAGTACATATTTTGTAGTTTTAGTTTGTCTATTACTAGATGATAAATTCATTTACAGTTTGCAGTATTGAGTGGGCTAGATGTGTGCACCATGCCACCCTTTCAAATATTGTTTTCTAAGGATGTTAGATTGTAATTCATTTATAGATGCTGTGTGCGTTTTATTTAAAGGTGTTTACCTCTAGAATTATATTTATTCCTGTCACGGGAGTTTAAATACCGACAGTTTTCAAATAAGGTTTTATAGCACTTACTAGTAATGCTGTTCGATCCCAATGTCGGAATCGACTCCGATTTTAGATCCAAGTGTCAACCGAGTCGATTCCGAAAAAGGTATCCGCCCTGATTTAGGCTAAAACATAAAAGTTTAATATTTCATAAATGTTGTAGCATTTAAAAATATTAGATTAAATATTGGATTCGAATGCATTAAAATGATATACTATTTCGATTCAAGCAGTTTGAGCGCAACCGTTAGTCGAATTAATATTATCTTGTGGAATCAATTCTAAAGCTTTAGAGTCGACTCAGAATTCTGAGTCATCAAAGCTGGGAATCATAGAATTGACTCTATTTGGGATCGACTCACCGCCTTATTGACAAGCAGGCAGGCTAGCAGAAAGAAACGCGTTTTAGCCCTTAAATGAAACCTTAAATATTGCGGCTAGCAATCGACTAAAAGTCTTCATGGTTTCTCTACATTTTCATACCTGTGACGGGAAATAATTAAAAGGACAGAAGAGGATTTAAAACACTGTTGTTGGTCGGAAAATACAGATAGAGGTATGATGTCATGCTAGTTATGTTAGCTTGCTGTTTACTGGTTAAGCGTGTGGGTTTTGGTTAGCTGGTATTATACTGTGTGGGTGTGTTTTATAACAGATGTACACTCCTGTAGGTGACCACTGAGACTTAATTTTGGCTTTATTTTTTACACTTAATCAAACATATCGTTTTAGACTTGTCATTTCTATTAAATTAGTAGCTAGTTAGTTAGCTGTTAGCATACACAGTCAGAGTTATTTTATTTAAGGTGAGCTAGTAGTTATGTTGGCTAATTAGCTGTTTAGTCTTTTTGTTGCAACTATTTGTAACCAGTTAGCTGTTATTCCGCATATATACACCAGACCTGAGTTTTTGTTATGCTTTAAAATGAGTGTATAAACGCATGACACGCATCATATTATTCTTGGATGTACTATGTAAAAACAGCCATTTCAGATGCATTAAAGTATCATTTATGTGGACATTGAGGCATGTTGGCATTGTCAGGTGCTGCGACCATCCTAGTTCACATGCAGTTATTGAGTACCATTTCATTTTGTTCCCTTTCAATCAGGCTACATGGCCTGGAACATTTTTGATACACTTCATGGCATTGTTTATAACATTTTTGTAGTTACAATATCTGTTGAACTGATTCAAAATACAAAAGATTTCGTTCTGCGTTGTACAAATTTATGACACTGTGTTATTAAGTTCACAGTATATTAAGATTATCTAATCAAAGAGTTCACCATTAATACACAACTTCAAATGTAGATAACTATTAAACTAGGGTATTACTGATTTGGTTGTCAGTTTCTTAAACAGCTGAGGCAGTGACATCAATTCATCTTCAGTAACTTTCACAATCTCTTATTTAAATTATTATTCTAGTTAAATTCATTAAACAGAGTTTTACATTAATTTATTATTAATTCAGCAGTCATACTGAAAATTCTAATTCAAGTTCTTCTAGTATTGCTTGTCAACTGCCATCATTACTCCCAATCCCAATCAAAACACACATTTTCTGTGTATTGTGGGCATTGCAAGATTTCATTGCCTTTATCACTCAAAAAAATCAAAATATTTCTAAATTCAGCATATCCTGATCTAAAGTGTTTATCTGACACAAATCTGCTAAATATCATTGAAAACCATGTATTGTTAAATCTTCTGGTGATGTTTTGCAATACATATATCAAATTCATGTTATAACCTTTTTCTAAACAACTACAATTATTTTGGTTAGTTTATTTACAAAATATTGAATGTTTATTGGTAACCTTAAATAGTGTTTTTTATTATTTTACTGTTTTTTTACTAAAGCCAGGCTAGCTTAAAATTACATTTAGTAATTAAGCATGAAGTGCTCTGGTACTAAAACTAGGAGTAGTAAACTTATTTAATGTGTCCCGATGTTAACACACACACACACACACACACGCGCGCACACACACACACACACACGCACACACCCGTAACACCCGTATTGCTGGAGCTTTGTGTCATGCTTCATCAATCCTTCTTGTCTACAACAATGACTCAGGGTAAAGGTGTTGCTGCCATGCAGGGTGACTGGGCACAGCAGAGTAATGCAGATCTCACTGATCGTGACTGGCTGCGCTTTCTTAATGTTGTTGTCACTGCCAACAGAGCTTTTTTAACTTGAGTTGTGAAGTGTATTTGAGGTTTTATATTTCCGTGTATAGAAAGGATATTGGAAAACCTTGTGTTCTGAACATTTGTGTGGGGTGTGCCTGTGTGTCTGTGTTCAAAAAGATCTAAATTAATCAGCAGAGGCATGCGTCATGGTCACTTTTTCTCTTGTTCCAGCTGTTCAGCTGGTCTGACCACACCCTCACTGTGTATGTACTCAGCCTTATGTTTCTCTGCCACTCCAATGTCTGTCTGTAATTGACTTTGTGACTTTTCCTACCTCACCTTGTACAACAGAATGTCACAAAAGTTTGTGTTATGGTATTTAATACATTCATCCCAAACTCACCCAACCATGCCTTTATGGACCTTGTTTTGTGCACCGGGACTCAGTCATGTTGGAACAGAAAAGGCACAAAATTAAAAGCACACAACTGTCCTTAATGTCTTGGTATGCTGAAGCATTAGTAAAGATTTCTCTTCACTGTATAAAAGGGACCTATGTCAAATCCTAAAAAACAGCTCCACAGCATCATCCCTCCACCAAAATTTACAGTTGGCACAATGTAGTCAAACAGGTTATGTTCTCCTTGCATATGCCAAACCCAGACTTGTCAATCAGACTGCCAGATAGAAAGGTGTGATGCTTCACTCCCCAGATCACATTTCCCCTGCTCCAGGGTCTAGTGGCAGTGCATGTTATACCACTCCATCTGGTGATGTAAGGTTTGCATGCAGCTGCTCAGCCATTGAAACACATGCCATAAAGCTCCTGGTGCACAGTTTTTGTGCTGATGTTAATGTCACAATGTGCCTCAACACTCGCTGACACTGCTTTGTAACTTTACGTCGTTTGGCACTTTTTGTTTGTGGTTAAAATGCTGTGGTTTCTAAACGCTAAAGTGCCAAAGTGGAAAGACTGAGTGCAGGGTGATGGTTTTATATTAGAGGTCAGAGGGGTCACTGAGCACTACTGAAGAGGGAGATGATGCCAAATGATGCACCATGGGCTCTCATTACTAAGGTCGGGAACACACTGATTGCGTCATTGAATCTGTGTCATTTTTACTGTCATTTTTAGCTCCTAAACCACTCGGCAGTGTGAACCTGTTTGTAAGATTCAGTTGCTTCTGAACCCACTGGGGCTTTTATTGCTGTGCCCCATACAAATCTATAAAGCTTTATTTTTAGTTTAGATAAATAGAGCAAATGTTTTCTGCAACTGTTTATCACAGCCTGTGTAATTCCAGCCTAAAACCTGCAGAAACTGATTAAATACACATATTTGCATTTACTTTTCTCCTTAATACTTATTTGAGCATTGTTCTTTGTGGGTTTCACTTACATTCTTGTATTTAGCTTTGATTTAAAAAGGAATTACAGGGGATAAAACAGGCCATAGAACATTTCTTCACATAAACAGATTAGCCAAAACATTAGGACCACCCAGTTAATGTGCTGTCAAAACAGCTCTGACTCACCAAGACATGTAATCCACAGGACATCCTGGTCCTTCAATTACTGTACATCAGAAGGTGGATCATCCTGCAGTGCATCCTGGTGCTGTCTTGTCTGTGTGTGAACAATACACATGTGCCTTTCTTTTCATTCTATCTTTAAGGAAACAGGATTTGATAGACCAGTCAACCGCTTTCCCTTGCTCTTATGTCAGTTTAGATCATTCACCTTATCAGCAGTACTACAACGATCTGCAATTTTAGCCACTGTTGGTCCAAACCAAACACCATAGGCTTTGTCTTCTGGCATCAATGAGTTTTGGCTGATGGCGCTTCGTGTAATTTTTCTCCTCGGACCACAAGCTGTGGGTGGGTACTCACCATGGCTAACTGTGAGCACCCTTGCTATTTCAGAAATGCTTCTTGCCACAATGATTTGGCCCTTATGAACCTCACTTAGGTCTTTTTGCCTGATCATGTTTTTAATGATATGAATATTTACCATCATCCTGGCGTTTAATAAATTCCTGAACGTGACATACACAATTTTTACAAAATAGGCATTGTCATGCACATTTCTGAGGGTGGTTTTAATGTTTTGGCTTGTAGGTTATATATAGCTTTAAAGTTCTGATTTGACCTTTCTATTCTGATTTGAGAGTTTAGATGATGTCCTATTAAACAAGGCAGGCTTTTCTATTGAAACGTGGTAACTAAGGTCAAAGCAGACAGTCTTCAGTACATGTGTCATGTGGTCATCTCTTATGCTTGACTCTCTCTCTTTGACTCTTTGCACAGAGCCCACATGCCAGGGTGGAAGTTGTGACATGCAAGCGTGCCTTCTTTGTGCAGACCTTTTAACTCTGCAGTGTTGTGAAGGCAGCCTGGCTCCTTCCCTTCCCCCCTCTCCTTGCGTGGAGGGTGGGGCCACTCCCCGATGACTGGCTGATGCTTTCATTTCAACATTATAGGCAGTTAGTCATAGATCACACAAGCTTGTTCTTGGATTAGCCTGGTTGGTGGATGCTGGTGTAACTCTAGAAGGATTTGGGCGTGTTTGGCTGTGTGTATGTGTGTGTGAGGGATTGTTTCATCAGCCTGCATCTTTGCTCTGCTATGAGGATCTGGTCCTGACGCTGAGGTAGGCTGCCCTTTGTTAATGTGATCTACTGCAAAGCTGCAGCCATCGCTGCTAAACAACCGGTCTAAGTTGAGCTTGTGCTTTCTGTTGATATCAAATCCATAATTAGTTGATGAAAGGGATTGGCCACGTAGGGACTGAATTGTTGTCTTTGAACTTCTTAAAAAGGCAGATTATCTTTTGAAATGATGTTGAAGGTTGGTTGTGTGATGTTTGCTTTGAAGTTGTGCAGCCTTGATTTGAGGACTTTTGTCTTAACAGATTAATGCGGTAAAGTGAACATGAAACACTAGTTGTCAGCATAAAAATACCTGGATTGCCCTTGGATGCAGCAAATTCAATAGAGTGAAAAAACAAAGACTGCCCACTTTCATACTGTATATGTTAACTGTCTCTATGCAGTTAACCTGAACAGAATAAAAGAACAGCTATGGTGTCTCTTTTTTTTTTTTTTTTTAAATATACACACACCATAAACAAGGTTATTAGCTTTTCTTTTTTTCTGTTAAGCAAATTCATTAATATTATACCATATTAAACTTAAGTTTTCCAGTCTGACTTTATAGATGTGTTGTTCACTTTAGACATTTTACTAATATTAGTTTGTTTTTAAGCTTGCTGCGTGACCCCATCACCTAATTTGCCCACTATAGCTAGCAAACAGGCGATATGACGAGCTTGCTAACTAACTAGCAGGCCTACTAACTTCCAAACTTTTCTGATTTATGTACAAACTCTTAAAAATAGGGTGGTTCATGTCCACTTTATTGTAATTCATAAACCGCACATATTAGCTGTTATTTTTCAACATACTTATCTTGTTTAATAGATTGCTCTGGTATTCTTCTTCTGAATATGTTTCATGCAGAACATTTAAGATCCAGTGGAAAGCATTTTCAAGTACACAGGACCATTTGTTTAGAGATAAAAGTGCTGATACTGCCCTCAAATGCTGATTAGATTTGATTTGACAGATTTCCCTGTCCACCCACAGATATACTGTATTTAATGTTGTTTACAGTTTTCATTTAAATAATTTGTTTTGCCAGCATGTTCTCATGAAGCATGCTGTATTTAAACCTTTAACATTGATGTGTCTGTATAACCACAAAATTATAAAAACATAATTGCAGTTTAGCTAAGCTTAATATGAGCTAATCATAATTTGAGATAACTTTACTAATCTTTAGGGTTTAGGCTGTATTTTACTGTTAATGATTATACAACGGGGTCTCAACACTAAGGTTCATGTATACATGAGGGTTTATCTTGAAATAAACACCTTAGCCATTAATTCTCTCTACAGCTTTGGAATGATTGTTTTTATCTTTATGAGCATTATGTGAATGTAAAGACTATTTAATGCTAAATATTTGAGATGTGTTGTAGAGTGCTTCTTTTCACTATGCCCCCAGTATCATTCTTCTTGGTGTCTGGTTCTTGTTTAGTCACTGCCCTCAGTTTTATATCTTTATAGTTAATGTAACGTATTGAACACTGTTTTACCATGAATAGAAGCTGTTGCAGAAGTCATGGCTCAGGATTATTTTTCTGTTGTATTGCTTTACTGCCCAAGTTAGAAAAAGATTTAGACTGAGTCTTTTTTGGATCATGAATACATCTGATCAGCTTTCAGGAAGGCAAAGCACACATTTGTATTTTTGAAGTTAATTATTAATGAGGCAAAACAAGTCTGTGTGTATAATATGAATAACATTAGTAATAAAAGCTTATCAACAGGGCTGCTGTGTAGCTACTGTTTCCAGTGACATTTGTGCCTTGTGAACCTATAACCATTTCTTAATTATTTACAAATATTAACCAACATGTAAGATTTTTGTTAGGATGTCAGATAAAACCGTCTGCATCAACGAATATCTTGCATGAAGGATTGAGCATCTGTTACAGACACTTAAAACCATTTTCACATGTTATAGCTTGATGCTGCTGTTAGAAAGCTCTCTCTGTTAGTCTTGAGATGTTAAGCCACTGCTCTGCACTCAGAGGGTGGCTGTATCCCAAAACTTGTCAGATTTGCTAACGTCTTTGATGTTTAAGCGAATTTATTTCCACTGCAGTATTAGCACAGAATATGGAGAGACTTGAATCATACATTAAATAACCTAAGCACTTCATTTAAGAGGGATTGTGATGACTGTAGGGATTAGCATTTTTAAAAGTAACATTTTTTTAAATAGATGACAGGTAAAAAAAAACATGTAGTCAGGTTATGTTAATGGTTTGGTTTTTCTTTTCATGGATTGCTTTCTTATTTTTTATCAGTCACCTGGTGTTCACAAAGATCTTTCTAAGTCAGTTTTTAGGTAAACGTTTAAAGCTGATTTGTGATGAAGAGTTATATTTTAAAGGCATATAGTTTGATGCTAAGGCTTTTGCTTTCAGAATGAAATAAATACTTATAAACTGCACTACAGTTTAAAAAGACCTGTCTGTACCTCTGAACAAAAAGTCACTTGGTGGCTAAAAAAGCAACTTAGTAATATTGTTCACAAAGATAGCCTAGTGAATCAGACTTGTGTGATGATAATGAGGCAAAAATAAGCTGCTTTAAACTGAAAAAAATAATAATAACAGTTTTTATACAATCCAGATTTTCACAGACTGGCTTTTTAAGCTTTTTAAGCTCTAAGTTTCCTATATTTAATTAAATTAAATAATTAAATTTCTTGTGCAATGTTTGCAGATAAATTCATTGTTTATTTCTATTAATTACATTCCAGTTTTATATTTAAGATGTACCTGATAGTTTAAACATTAATTGCTTTTGTAATATGTATTTAATTTCTAAAGGCATTCAGTCTAAATAAAACACTAATGATCACAAACAAAATTTGGGCCTTGTAAGCTCACGACTTTAATAATATGGTATTTTGTTGTCTGTGGCAGAATGTCTTTGAGCATTTTATGCTTGTAGGTGGTTTAAATTGGGAAGATATTGTGTACAAAAAAAGTAAAATGAAAAAGAAAATTGTAACTTTTCAACTGAGTTTTTAATGAGGCGTGTGAGTAACTTGAGTTGACTCATTATGTACGGATCATTACTCAGTAAAGTTCTTTACAACTGTTCACCTACTGGCAGAATTCAAATAATCTCCAAGCCCTTAATGGGTAATTACAAGAGTTAGCATCCTGCTGACAGGAACTTCAGGCCACCATCTCATTATCTTATTGCTGCTAGCACAAGGCTGATGATGCTCAGCTATCTATTGCTTTTTATAGCAGTATGATTGTCTTCATTACACTCACCGTGATGGCACTTTCTAGACAGAGACAAAACAAAGACTCTTTCAAGCCAGGCAAGCATGGCATGAGTGACTGCTTTCTCCTGCTGCTGAGCAGTAACGTGTCATTTGTTTATCGAGTCTTGTTCCTGTGTTTTGTTTGTAGCTTTGCTTCCTGTGTCTGTTAGCTGAGAGAGCAGAATTTTAGTAAGGGTGTGGTACAGTCATAAATCAAGAGATGGAGAAGAAAATGTTCCAGCTTTAATGTTGGGGGTAAATGTTTTTGGAAGCAGATGGTCCTCAGCTGGTGCCTTGTGTTCTGAAACCTGCTCTCATTTTCTTTTTAACGACTCTGTCGTCTCTAATCTGCATCATAAACAGGACGCACATTGTGATGCAGCTTTCAGGCAGAGTTAGAAGGTAAACAAATCAGCATCAACCTGTCAGTATCATTTAGCCTTGGATCAATCATAATTTGTATCATTTTTAACATGCACTTTTCTGCAATTTTGTTTTTGTAAAATAGAAACCATCACTGCTTTGGTACACGGACAAGAATAATGAATGTGGTGACTCCAAATTACAGGACCAATCGAAAGGGAAGGGGGAAAAACTAGATACTAGATCTATGCTGTTGTCTTATTGGCTTATATCATGAAGGCTTAAGTAGTTAGCAGCTTAAAATGATCAAATCTATGTTAGCTTTTCTGTATTTGTATTGCTGCAGTACTTATTTTAGGCGACATTATTACCTCTAATTGAGGTACTGCTTCTTGTCAATGTGAATATGTTTGATCCATAATCTGAATAAATATATTACAATTATTTATTAGTGGTTCTCTGTGGGTCCTATGCCTAATGTCTTTCTACTTATGTTCTCTCAGGTTGTCCCTCTGATAGAAGATGTCCACAATGGTGTATCCTCGTGAGGAGAAGTTAGAGAAACTGTCGCAGGAGGAAATAATCTCAAACACTAAACTGGTGATCCAGGGCCTGGAGGCACTAAAGAGTGAGCATAACTCCATCCTACACAGCCTGTTGGAGACAATCAAGTGCCTGAAGAAGGATGAAGAGGCCAACCTGGTGCACGAGAAGTCCAACTTGCTCCGCAAATCTGTGGAGATGATTGAGCTAGGCCTGGGGGAGGCACAGGTGGGGTTTTTTTTTTTAATCTTATGGAGGATTAAATCTTATACTGTTCTGATAAGCCATGAAAGAATACTCAGTAAGATTTTCAGGGGTTGGTCATTGTATACTTTTGAAAATGTATATACTGTAACTGAAGTTCTTTTCCAGAAAGCGGTACACTAGCCCTATTAATTTTTTTTTAATTCTTTTAATTTTTTTTTTCTAAACATGGCCAATTGTGTTTGTTTGGAGTCCTCTGAGATTTTAAACTCACTAATTTGAATACTCCACAATGGTATGCTGGCGGGTTAGACTGGCACTGAGAGTGCGCTGATGAAGACACCTCACAATGGGTAGGCTGTGTTGGCTGTTTTCAGAGTATTTTCTTTAGACACACTGATCCACACACGTATCATCTCTATGGAAAGGTCCAGATCTGTTCACACCTTCATTGATGGACAGCGAGTTTAAATGCTTTAGGTTAAAAAAATTAAAATAAAAAAAAAGTCTTCTTAGATAAAAAAAAAGCATTTACCAAGCTTAAGTTTTCAGTGCACCGTTAATAGAATGAGGAACTGGCTAGAAAGAGTCAAGGAAAAGATCAGGTGTTATGATTCACTCTGGCTAATCTTCTATCCCTTATTGTCTCTCTCTGTTTTTACACTGCTGTCTGCATATATTTATGCCTGTGTTCATGTGCAGGTCATGATGGCCTTGTCTAATCACCTAAACGCTGTGGAGTCAGAGAAGCAGAAGTTGCGTGCCCAGGTCAGGCGACTTTGCCAGGAGAACCAGTGGCTGCGGGACGAGCTGGCCAACACTCAGCAGAAACTGCAGAAGAGTGAACAAAGTGTAGCCCAACTGGAGGAGGAGAAGAAACACCTCGAGTTTATGAACCAGCTCAAAAAGTATGATGAAGATGTATCACCCTCGGTAAGATAAAGTCCGCGCTTCTTTTAAAAATAGCTTTTGAATTACAAAAAAATACTTTTTTCATTACTTTTTTGCTATTGGAGCAGATTTAGCCAATCGATACAGTATATTTTGGTACCAGCATCAAAAAGAGGGCGTATGATTTAGTTTATCTACCTATAGATATAGATATAGTTATAGAACAGTATTGACCAAGATATTCACTAACAGCAGCAGAGTGTTTTTTTTAGCCAGTATTTCGCTGTGGCGTTTTATGTGCAGCCAACAAAATCTTTACTTAGCCCATCAGGGATATGTCCAAAATAGAGGGGCGTGAATGTTGTACTGATACTACAACCCAGGGTTCTTGAAATTATTATTGCCACTTTTTTTCCAGAGAGTCTGAATAGAAAGACAAGACCAGAAAACATTAGCATGATTGACCTTGGTTTCTCCACATTCCCTCCAGCTGCATAGCTGAGTGCCAGTTGTTTAAACTTCTATTTAGGAGTGTTTCAAAAAAACGTGTCCATAATTGTTGAATACATATTCTCCAAAGGTTTTAGAAACAGTGATGTATTTTTGTGTACTTTCATTTACAGTATGTGATTTAGGGTCTCTGTAGGTTAATAAATGTAGGAACCAGGCTAATATTTGTGAGCTTCTGTATTTTCTATTGTGCACACAATTTTTATTGCAATTTTTTTCAGCTTTTTTTTTAAAGCTGTTTAAAGGTGACCTAAAAAATAAAGCTGAACAGAAAGTGTAAATAGTAAATGGTTACAGCAGCAAAAACCAAACATGCTACTTCAGTACCAAGTAGTGTTTGTTATACAAAGAGGTTAAAAATATCCACTCTTATGTGACTAGTGAGAGATTAATTTATTTGCACTTAGATTTGGTTATCAGGCTATAATGCTTGTTCCTGTGTCCTTTCCTTGTCTTTTACCTTATGCTGGCAGGGAGCTGAGCAATGAGAAATGCTGACCTCAGCACCAGGCTCAGTGACAAGCAGAGCCTCTGGGGCTGCTGTATTCTGGGCCAGCTCTCAGTGCTCGGCTGCTTTAAAGTATTTTAGCTTCAATTTAAAAGCTTGCAAAATTTTATAGTTTTTGTGTGACACTGGCATTGAGAGGGAATTATTTAGGCTGTTCTTGAACAGACACATTCTACATGACTTTAGTTGTCAATCAATATCATACTTGTTATAAAATACAGTAAATGTACAATTAGAAACAATAGCAAATTTAATTTAACAGTCATCCCTCATTT
Source organism: Trichomycterus rosablanca (assembly GCF_030014385.1). Lineage (NCBI taxonomy): Eukaryota > Metazoa > Chordata > Actinopteri > Siluriformes > Trichomycteridae > Trichomycterus > Trichomycterus rosablanca. The sequence goes on along the minus strand of NC_085992.1, from coordinate 9,402,240 downwards.
CAGTAGGTCACAGGTACTCAGTATAGGAAATAGTGTGTCGCTACTAATAACCAAACAATAACAAGGACTATAACGCTAACACAATATGACACCTTTAAAACATTGCAGAATGTGTGTGGTTATTTTTATGCCACCTAGTCAAAGAACATTAGGTGTTCATTTACACACCTGTCAAACTGTTGGATCTTATTCTATAGTGAGAAGATGAAATGACAGATTTAAATTGTAATTTGACACACATGCTCTGCAATCCCCTGTTATGTCTAAGCCCATAAACAAAAAGCCTTTTACAGTGCAAGGATTTTTTTTTAGGAGGAGAAAGATGGCGACCCAACTAAAGACTCTTTGGATGATCTCTTTCCTAATGATGAAGAGGAACATGGTCAAGGAAGTAAGTAAATCATTTTGAAATACTTTTTCTGTTAGTCCTAATAGAACTTTCTTCAGTTGGCTGTACTGTGATGCACTATGTGCTCTTACTTTTGAGTATTGCATGGTAAACCCTGTGTGTGGTTAATTTCTACCTTTTAGTGCCGCACCAGCATAACAGTGCAGCTGTGGCAGCAGCGCAGCAGGGAGGCTATGAGATTCCAGCACGCCTGCGAACCCTCCACAACCTGGTGATCCAGTATGCTGCACAGGGGAGATATGAGGTGGCAGTGCCTCTGTGCAAGCAGGCTTTAGAGGACCTGGAGAAAACCTCGGGTCATGATCATCCTGATGTTGCAACCATGCTCAACATCCTTGCTCTGGTGTACAGGTCTGTCACAAAACCCCAGCTTCTCCTTTTGATATCCCGTTATGTGCTGAATTTTGGCAGTGTTTACTAATAGTATGTTATTGCAAGCTCTCAGAGTTTAGTTGGGCGGTTGGATAGCGCACCAGTGTATTATGCTAATTCATCACCACTGAGATCCAGGTGCTATCAACTGGCTGGACATCTACAGTGACATGATTGGCTGTGTCTAAGGGGAACAGTGGCTGAAGCCCTACGATGGAAATTCCTGCTTTGTGCTTTTAATGAAATGAAAGAGTTGCCTGGCATGCCACTAATAACAGTCACTCTCTCTTTGCTTCATACTCAGGGATCAAAACAAATATAAAGAGGCTGCACATCTGCTCAATGATGCTCTGTCCATCAGGGAAAAGACTCTGGGCAAAGACCATCCTGCTGTAAGTTACATATTTCCCTTACATAATGCAGATACTGTCAATCCAATATATTAAATCTCATGTCTCAAAAACAAATGATTTAAACATGCTTGATAGAAAAGTACAGTGCCTCATTATGCTGATTGGTTTGTATCTTGCCTTCCACTGACCCTTCACTTTTGTGTAAATTTGTTTTTACTACTACATTAATGCTACAAGGCTGAACATATCAATGACTGCTGCAATGCCAAAGAATGATCACACCAGTCTAAATGTGCCTGCATTAAATCCGAGTTCTCAGTGTTCATGCATGTTGTGTTTCAGGTGGCTGCCACTTTAAATAACCTGGCTGTGCTGTATGGGAAGAGGGGCAAATATAAGGAAGCTGAACCTCTGTGTAAGAGAGCTTTAGAGATCAGAGAGAAGGTAAACATGCATGATCACATCTAAGCCAAATAGGAACTTTGTTATTAACTAGATTTCCTGAGATTACTACAGACACCAGGATCTACCATGGGCTGTTATGTTAGAGGTTAACTAAAAGAATGTGGATCATTTTGCTACGGTTTGTGGACAAGTCAGTACATGTAGCCATTCACAACCATATACTGCATTGATTATATGCTTCAGTCAGTGTTACAGTAGTTAACAAGAGCGATTGCTGGCTATTTTGATATTGCACATCCACCACTAACTCATTATTAGAGTAAAATCTATGGCTTGTGATCTGTACATACCTGCAGCAGAACTTGACAGGATTTCATGTAGGTGGTATGTGGTCTTTAATCTAAATATATAGCTCTGTAGTACTATTCAAAGGTTATCCAGACTCTTTGTACCCAAAACAAGGATGTCTATAATGATCATTATAGTTATAGTTAGCTCATCAAACATCATGAAACAAAATCATGGGCTGTTGAGCAAACTTTACCAACTTGTCAGTTTGCACATAACTTGTTACTTTTTGCTTTGTTCTATCAGACATTAATGAAATTACACATTAGTATAATTTTTTTCAGGCATTAAAACAGGTAGTCTTTAGCAGCTACCTAACAGTTAAGTCATAAACTAAGTTATAAACTGCACTTGACTGTGCAAACAAGGTTTCTGACATCAGTGTAAAACAGCCAACCTGTTCTTAAATAAATAACTAAAAGTTAAAGATCAATACAAATTTACATTGGAAATGCTTGAGGTTGAATTTCTCACAATGCTTTTCTAGAATAGAAATTAGGTTGATTAATTTGTCTAAAAACACATACTACACACTATTACTACTACATCACTGCAGGCCAGGTAAAACTAGCATATGAACCTTTTGCTGTGAGCTGTACAGCAGCTCTTCATATTGATTCAGCCTTCATATGATCAATACTGAGCAAACATTAGAAATCTTACACCGGTTCTGCTGGAGAGAGCAGAAGGGCAGTAAAGCTTGAGTTGCGGAGCTCAGGAAGTAGCTTTAACCATGCAATAAAAACAGAAAAGATGGAAAACCCCATCTTATGTTATGTCACTAGCTGGGTAGCCACAAGTCAGCAAAACTTATCGTTACATTAATAGTGTTTAGCTGGTAAAGCCAATAAGGACAAGGGTTTTTTGATTATGGAGGTGATGGTAAACTGCGCATAAAGCTGCTTTTTAAAATAAAAAAGGAATTTCATAAACATATTATGATAAGAACCTTGACATATAAACATATATATATATGTTTGGTTTTCTCTCTCAGGTTCTTGGGAAAGACCACCCAGATGTGGCCAAGCAACTGAACAATCTGGCCCTTCTGTGTCAGAACCAAGGCAAATATGAAGAGGTGGAATACTACTACTGCCGAGCTTTGGAGATATACGTAGTTAGACTGGGCCCTGATGACCCCAATGTTGCCAAAACCAAGAACAATCTGGTGAGTGGGCAGCGCCATTTAACACGATTTTCCAAATCACATCGCATGTTGGTTTATTAGTCTTATAGAACACAGATGTTCAGACTTTGATTAAAATGTTCCACATACCTTGGTGATATTCGTGTGTGTGTGTGTGTGTGTGTGTGTGTGTGTGTGTGTGTGTGTGTGTGTGTGTGTGTGTGTGTGTGTGTGTGTGTGTGTGTGTGTGTGTGGTTATACATGTACGCACAAGTTGTGTACAAGGCCACTAGTTTAATCATTTCTTTTTATGCTCATCTAATTGAAAAGTCAAGCTATTCAATCCACACACTTTTTTGTTTAGCTAAAACCCACTGAAAATGAGCTTTATCTGAAGCAATGGATCAGCTCCAGGAAAGATGTATTAGTCCTTATACCTGTGAATGGAAATCGAATGTTTAAACCTTGCATTTAACTCTCACTGAATGACCTTCAGAATGTTGTAATAATAAACTGATTCAGCTTTGATGTGTTCCCTTTGTCCTCCACAGGCATCATGCTTTCTCAAACAGGGAAAATTCAAGGAGGCTGAAATTCTCTACAAAGAGATTCTCACTCGTGCCCATGAGAAAGAGTTCGGATCAGTTGATGGTGAGATTCAAAAGCAACATATTTACATTCCTTCATTCATTCATTCATTCATTTTTAAAATAAAGGCTATGATTAATGTAACTTTTAAAAATTATGTATGCAGATTGTTTCAAAGCCGTGAACAAGGCCGGCGATGGATACAGGGCTAAAAAACTGAGACTTTTAAAAAACAATAATGCTGTGTACACATCCAGTCAGAAGAGAACGTATTCTTAATAAACCAATAGTTTTTCATCTTGGATCATCTTTTGCTACCAAGGGATTTAAAAAAACAGCAATAAATAATCTTTAAAAATGATCTTTGTTTATTTTTTTTATTCATTTATTGTATTGTTTTTCATTTATTTTTATTCAAGTGATTTATAATTAGAACAGGATACAACCCAGGCAAACAGCTGAGCATTTAAAGCTAGAATGTCTTGTTAAACAGCCAGTAGCTGTTGGAGTATTATTTTTAAAAACAAAGATGCAGTATTGTGACACATTCATCTCATCAGCATTATTAAAATGATCTGCAATTTGAACAACAGTAGCTTGTGTTAGACAACAGTTTTCATGTCCTCTGGCATCAGTGAGTCTTGGCTGCCCAACAACTTGTCCTTGCTAGTTCGGAGATACTTCAACCAAATCCAGCCATGACTGGCTTTAATCAAAGTTACTCAGGTTTTTATGCCTAATTATATCTGCTGCATTCAGCACCTGTTCTACAAGTATCTACCATCAGCTCAACAGCCTTAATTACCAGTGGTTTTAGCCCTGCAAGTCTCCCATGGATTACATTTTGCCCTGTCTCTCTAATAGTGGAATTATGGGTTTTTGGTAACTTTGTGGGGTTACCTTCCTTCTGGAAAGATTCACCGTTGTTTCTTTTTAGACTCTTTCCTGGAAATTGCTCCTGGAGTTTAACTGGGCTAACAGTAATCAAGCTTAGGTGTGTCCAGTCTTATTAAACCCAAATACTAATTAAACTTTGTTGATTTTGGAACTAATGGGTGATTAGTTTTTCTCCTTGGGCCAGTTTTTTTCTTTAATCAATAAAATGATCATTTAAAAAATGTTTTGTCTTTGCTAAGATCTTTAAACCAATTTTAAATACGAACTCCACAGCACTGAAGATTCGTTTTTCTCCTTGGGCCAGTTTTATTCTTTAATCAATAAAATAATCATTTAAAACAGTCTTTGCTAAGATCTTTAAACCAATTTTAAATATGAACTCCACAGCACTGAAGATTCGTTTTTCTTCTTGGGCCAGTTTTATTCTTTAATCAATAAAGTAATCATTTAAAAACAGTTTTATTTTGGCTAAGATCTTTAAACCCAATTTAAATACGAACTCTGCAGCACTAAAAATACATTTTCCTGAAAGATGATTTAAGAAATATTATTTACAAAAAGCACTGCCTGCACAGTATTGCTGTTTTTAACTACTAAGCCACTTCCCTCTATCTCTGTCCACAGCTGAGAACAAGCCTATCTGGATGCATGCTGAAGAGAGGGAGGAAATGAGCAAAGTAGGTTATTTGTTAATGTTTTGTGTTTGTGTCCAGATTCAGTGCAGGTTTAAACACCACAGATAATATTGCAAACACTTTTAAAACATGGAGTTGTTTACTGATGTAGCAACTGGGATATGTGAGTTTTTCTTTTGCGTTCTGTAACTTGTGTATGTTCTGCTTTACTTCTAGGGCAAGCACAGAGATAACACCCCATATGGAGAGTATGGGGGCTGGTACAAAGCCTGCAAAGTCAACAGGTACCACACACACATGAACACATTAATTCAGAACACACAGCTCTTCTGTACCATTTTTTGTAGAAAAAAGACCTAAGACACTGAAAAAAGTTAGATCGTGTTTCCTAAACACTTGGGAATAAATTGCAGTTTCTTTTATATATTGCCTTAATTTGGATATATCAAATTTCCCTTTGGCACTCTGGCAACCCCTGCCAGTAACAACATCCTTGTAGGCTGAGGTTGGCTTCGGGTTTGCAAGCATCTTTTCCAGCACAGTGGATTTCAACAGCAACTTCTAATGTACAGAGTGTCACAATATGCCCTTTGTATCAATCCATAAATCATGACAGTACTTTGATTAGACAGTAGTCAAGTTGTAGTGGCAAGGAGATTATCTCCTATCTGGCCTTACCTCCCTCTGTCACGGATAACAATGGTCTGTTAAGCTCCTGACTGGACCGGTGGCACAGCTGAGATTAAACAGTTGGAGCCAATCTGAAGTGGTTGATTAGCATATTATACTGCTGCAGCACATGAACGTCCCGTTTGTTCTTTTTTTTTTTTTTTGATGATTGTCATGTTTTGAATTTCTTAGCCCGACTATGAATACCACTCTGAGGAACCTGGGTGCCCTGTACCGTCGCCAGGGAAAGATGGAGGCTGCTGAGACCCTGGAGGATTGTGCCACAAGATCCCGCAAACAGGTTAGTTACAATAATTGTCGTAAGATGTGAAAAAGATCCACAAGTAAATTAAACCAGTACATATTAAACAAATGATGAGGTGTAGGACAGATTTCCACATCTGTGGAAAATGGCTCATAGACAAATACCACAATGAAAGAAGCTAAATTTGACTTAGTAGGACTAATGCTGGTTTGGGATTTGTGAGCCAGATGTGGTTAAAATAAACCCATGTTATGAGAGCATGAGCAAGACCTCAAAATTATAGTGCTAGTTTTTCCCCTTTAAGAAAAAAACTTTCCAGAATCGGGAACCCAGTTAAAAGAGGACTGAATGTAACAAAATGTTCTCACTCTAAACTCACTTTAAACTGTGTATTTTTTTAAACTGTAGCTTTCAAGGGTTTTATTAGTGGATTGGATTTGATCTTTGACTTAAAATTGACTAAGATATATAGGACTAGCTTTAACTAACTTCTGCCAGAATCACTGACTTTACCCTGCAGTAAATAAAATTTAGAAAATGTTCAAGTAAACCTTTTCAGTATTTAACAGTTTAAAGAAAGAGACGTCAATAATTTCTGCCATGTTTATGCTTGTCTTGTCTTTGTATCTCTTTTTTCCTTTGGCTTACTTTGGATACCAGAGCAACTCAGTAAGTCATTTTGTCTAAAATAGGAGCATTTACTTAACCACTCGTAGACTTCTCATTTTCCACAACTCTGTAATTACAATTCCTCTGTAGAGCACTGTAGACTCATTAACATGCAGCTCATAGAAAGATGTATAGAGTAAAATAAGCATTGGTGACACACCACTTAATGTATTGCTTATGTGTGTTAGGGGATTGATCCGATCAACCAGAACCGTCTGGTTGAGATTCTAAAGGAGGGTGAGGCTGAGAGGAGGAGGAGCCGGGACAGCATGTCCAGTGTTAAGTACGATAGCAGCTCAGAGGCTGGAGAAGAAGTGAGTATGGGGATAGAATGGAGTGGGGTAAGTACACATCCACTTTACCATCCAATTACAGATCAGTGGCATACAGATACAGCACAGAGCAGCCTTGCCTTATATTAGCCGCTAAATACAACACAAAAACACAAAATGAATATTAAAGTAAAGTACCTGAATATCTGGATAAATGCATTGTAATAATTTGGTTCAGAATGTCAATTGTTAGTTTTTTTTATTTCTATACAAGTGGATTTAAAATGCTATTGCCCTATGAAGTCAGATGTGCTTTCTAATTATTATTTAAAGTAAAGCTTAGAGCTTTCTGTCAAATGCTATAAAGGTCACTTTCTCTGCTGAACACAAAGTAGAGCATGCATCTCCAGGCATCATTGTAATTGTCACATTTATGGCATATAGCAGACACTTTTATTCCAAAGAGACAATTTTGACTGAATACAAGAGGGTTAAGGGCCTTGTTCAGGAGCCCAACAGTGGCAACTTCAAGGTGGTGGGGCTTGAACCAGGGACCTTCTAATTACTAGTTCAATACCTTTACCAATGAGCTACCTCTGCCCCTGAAAAGGCTCTTACTGCTTGATAATGCCTTCTTTAAACTTTAAGTCTAACTCAGAACTGTATTCATACTCGGCAACAACTTACTCATGTACTACATTTTAATAACATTAAATACAAAGCAGACCAGTGACCTCCAGTAAGGCTGCTCTGTCTGAATGAAGTATACACTGCTATTTAGACAAAACCAAATGCTGATTGAGTGTCCTGGCACATTTACAGTTTTTTTTAACATAACTTGTTTTATTATTGTTATTTCTGTTTCTGAAATATAACTGGTTGTTGCCTGTATTTGTGCTGTGTTACTGTTGATACAGCATTTTGCACAAAAAAGCACATGAGCACTTTCCTCTTGCGGTAGCCAGGGTTACAGAATCATCTTCATGCCATACTAGTCTAATTACTGAAAATACCAGCATTTAAAGGAAAATGATTATTCAGTAAAAAACAACAATACAAGTTGAATTTTACAAAGCAAATCTATTTATTTCTTGTTATCTATTTATATCTAGTTGTTTCATATTCATATCAAACACTGAGTGGAAGACACGAACACTTAAATATATTTGGACTGTATACAGAAAAACTTTTCGTTAAGGTTAAGTTAAGTTAAAGACATCACAAGAAAAAAAACCCCATAATTTAGGAGTGTTATTGGCCAGGCGCTCAGGTGGTGCAGTGATAAATTACGCTAACCCACTACTGCTGAGATTTGAATCTCAGCCGTGCTGCCAAATTAGGCATGCGGACCAGAACGATCCACTGTGGCGACCTGTAAAAATGGGAGCAGCCGAAAGTAAAAAAAAAAAAAAGGAAACGCTATTAGGACATCTTGTATTACTCTATTGTTTTGTTTGCTTTTTTTCTGATGGGTGGCAGCAGGGTAAGAAGGTCCAGAGAACTAGCTGTGTGATAAATGTTTGAAAAAATGTTTACATGTAATTCAGTTGCAAACAAAAGTGCATGCATATGTTACAAATAAAACTGAAACATCATCAGAAAATGTTAAACATTATTTTTGTTCATTATTTCAACTAAATGTACTGTGTAGATGTCTGAGAGGATTTTAGACTAAGCATAGCATTCCTCTGCTGCACTCTTAAACTGGCTTAAGGGTCTGGTGTAACTGAGGGGCTTCTGCAGGAGGGAACAGTGCTGTGTGTTTTAATGCTCTTCTGACCTTCTTGCCTTATTTAAAACTTCACTGCATGTGGCTAGTCTTCTGTGCTATTGCACCTTGTTTTGTGCTTCATGTGTTAATTCATCCTAAGGTGTGAGCTCCATCACATCGACTATGCTCACACACTGCTTACTAACCATCACTGCAACGTCTGCTGACTCACTTACACTCTCTCACTTACACTCTCTCACACACACACACACACACACACACACACACTCACAAGCCCCCGTCCATTTTACATCCTGGATCGGAAAAAGCATCTTAGACTGAATTAGTAGAAATTTCACGTCATTGAAAAGTATCAGAAAGACCTGAGAAATCAGATCACTGATTTACTCATGTAAACTCAGAGGTTTCCCACAATCAGATTACTAATGTGCATGTAAACCCAATAATCGGATTATGTTTATAATCCAGATTTCTTGCAGTAATCTGCATGTAAACCCAGTCTTTTGTTTCTCTCCAAGGTGGGATGTGGAGCTGTGTGGGTTGTGTGGCGCATGATAGCCGTTATCATTCTGGCCATGACTCTGGCATTGCGGAACATGCTAAGGAAATCCAAAAGAAGTTATTATTATATTCAGAATAAATAAAGCTTGCAACAATTGACCACAGTGTATTAGGCTTTTTTAATGAAGCTATTCTTATTTATTCCATAAATGTCCAAATATTCAAGCTAACCTCATTTTTAGGCATTTGTAAGCTTGTTTGCTTTTCACATTTGAATCTTATTCATCCTAGTCACACAGCTGCAAACACAACTGCTGCAAATCTGCATCTTACAGACCATTTTCCAGTTTGTCCATTATTGATTTCTCATCTTCAGTTATCAGTATTGAGTGTTTTTTTTGCAGATTACTAAATGTCAAGCCTAGAACCAGACACACTAATGGCTTATGAGAGACAAATTAAAGACAGGGGGGAACATTTTTGCTCTGGCATTTCCCATAATTTCTCGTAGCTAAAATGGCAAAATAAGAAGCTGACTTTTTATGTGATGGCAGTTCTTATGTCATGGCTTCGATTTCTGTACTATGATTACAAATTATTCAGAAGTGGTGTTTCTGTTTTTAAGGCTATGGATTGCTTTGAAGGTTGAAACACTTAGTAAGACTCTTAGCTTAATTTAAAGTGGCTTTGTATAAAAAGCATCTACCAGATGTGTGAATGTAGATATAGTAGTGGCATTCATACTGGTAGAGAGGGTCTGGAAAATTTCTGGTAAATATGGTTCAAACCTTTTCATGGCCAAATTAACTATGAAATAGTTATTATAGGTGGTGACCCTTAATGTGTACAGGGGGGAAATGATTAAAATAGCAGTAATATTGGTTACATTTTTAATAGTTTCTTTACAAAATGCTGACATAACCATGCATAAGCCTACCATGTAAATTTAAAAACATTCATAAGTAATAACATTTTGTACTATTTCATAACATAACATAACTATTTCTCCATTAAAACTCCCCTGTGCCCAAGTTTGAATTACACTGCTAACACTATGAAGTGTTCATAACCATAACCAGTATGTAGCATTTCTGTGTTTTAGTGGTGTATACACTCTGAGCTGTGTTTGTCCAATTTAAGTGCACTCAGTGCTGGACCCTGGTATGCCTGGCTAAATGAAGGGGCACAGTAGAGCTTTTGTATATGGTGTGTAAATTGGAAGGTAGCCAGGGCTTTTGAAAACCGGCTGTTAGCAAGGCTGCCTGTGCATGGTGCCATTTGGCTACCGAGCACTGGAATTTATTTCTCTTTAGTGCAGCTGCATTGGGGCAGTAAAGGCTTGACGTTCAGTCAGTAGGAATTGCTTTTAAATTATTCATGCCGTGTTGTCACAGAAGGATGTATGTTCGTGGTTCACATATGCATGAATCGATTGTGATCTCAGTGTTGTCTTTTTTTAATTTTGCATTATCTAACTATGCATGTTACTGTGCACTAAGCATAATGAAGCTGTTTTAGTTCCTTTTTTAACTAACCAACTGCATCCATTTAATTTGTCGTTAACATTGCCTTGACAACCAATCAGCCAACGAGATTGATTCCTCTGGATGTTGTGGATTGTACTTTCTCCAGGATGTCGTAGGTTCCTTGAATTAAGGAAGACGATGGAAGAAGAAGTAGGAACAGTGTTGAGATTGATAGTATATGCTAGATATGGCCAAGATTACACTTTTTACAGCAGTATAAAAGTCAGTCACCATTTAGTAATTAATTAGTAATTTAGTAATCAACTTATTTAGACATTTTGTCTAGGAACTGACAGCTTTCACACCCAGACTAGTTTCTTTTGTTTACATGATAACCATTAAACTTTAGCACTGAAAACCTTAGTATGTAGGAAAAGAAGCCAGAGTGAGTCCAGCCTGTTTCCAAACCTCTTGCTACAGAGCTGCTGGAGCTGGGTCACCCATACAATTAATCAAATCAATTACCACCTTATTGTACAGGTCAGGTTTTATATGCAAGGGTCATTGTTCAAATTGCCTGACCTGAGTAATTGGTAGCTAAACAGGTTTGGCACACTGCATTCTTTACTATTGTGTGTTTGTGTCAACAGAACACACACGTGAACACATCCGCACACACACCCACAAAATAAAACGTTACTAGTTGTGGGTCACAATGACCAAAACCAAGTTTCTTGAAGTTACTTCAAGTTTAATCTCTCTTACATTGTGGTAAAAAATAATAATCATTATTACAAAAAGCTCTAAATTAAATTCTGGGTCAGTAATGTAGTAATTATAATTACACTAGTTCAACATTTGTCATGCAGAGGTGTTTGTGTAGTTAACAGTAATATAACCCTGGCCTTAGTGCAGTGTTTTGATCCCACAGGACAAACACAGTAACAATAAAATTAATTATAAGGTTGGTGACACAGCAAATCTTGTTTCACCTGTTATTCATTTGGCCATGTTCACCTGGCAGCTGAAAATCTCATGCTGGCATACAAAACGGTTGGTTAGTACACCGTTGATATTATCTGAATGTAGTATTTAGTTTGCATTGTGGGTAATGGCTCGGTGGTGTAGTGGGTAAATAAACACATATTTAAAAACAGGTGTCTGTATGTAGACACCTGACCAGCCTATAGCACATTTGGTATTCGAACCTTGGATCCCAGCGGTATATATACACCATTTGCTGCCATTACTTCTTTCAATATTAACACTATGAATTCATATTAAGATAATTATATTCTTAGCATTGCCTGTGCAGCCCTCTAAATTTGAATTTGCTTAATAATTACCATAGAGTTAGTCACATATGCAGAGGCATGATCAGAGACAAAAACAGATCAGACAGAATACAGCAGGGATTTAACACAGATTAGCAAAAGGATCTAATTACAGCTATATTCTGTCAGTTAGCATATCGCTAGTTGAGGCCACTTGCAATGTTTCTCGTGATACTCAATGGTGTGGTGTCTCTCTGTTCTCTTTATCAGGCATAAGCCATCAAGATTTTTCCTCAACCCTTCTCTCCCTTCCCATCACATAGCAAAGGAAGCTCTTGCTCCCACTGGTCTTTTAATTGCCCATCTGCAGATTCGGCCTGTTCCATTCCTGGTGTCTTCGGCGAGACTGCTGCCTGATGCTTTCTTCACCTGTACACTGAGAAATGTTGGGGTGGCGCTTTTACTCTAAAATGCATAATTCTCTTGTTTTTCCTTCTCTGTGCCCTGGGAATTGTAAATGTTGTCTGTATATCCTCTTTGTCTCTTTGGTCACTTTCCTCTCTTTCTCATTCTCTTTGCTCACTTTTTCCTCTTGTTTTTTTTATTTTGTAGCTTTAGCTCTTAAAGCATTTACAGTATTTAATGAATGAAGACATGCATAAAAACTGAAGAATAGCACACGCTTTGTTTTGCTGTCTAGTCTGAAAAATGTGTGTTCAGTGAGCCTTGCTGCATTCACAGTATTGCATTTGGAATTTGGCTTGAATTCTGCTCTTTAAATCATTTGGTTTTTATTTTATATGACTTGACCTTTAAATGAATGGCCTTTATTTGTGATCTTTTATTTATGTGGCCTCTATTGAGTTAATAATGACTGACAGCTTGAAAGTGTCTGAAATGAGCTGGTTATTTTGTTTTTGGTAACCTGTGTTTCTGTAATTTATAAACTCATGATTTTTAAACAGTATTTTTCTGTCTATGTATTTTTAATTTGTGATATCCAAAGGTGAGCTAAGATGAGTCGAGACAGCTGTGTCTGTAAATAGGCTGGAGGTTGGGGTTGCATGGACATGCTTTTTTGTTGTTGTTGTACTTAACTAAGCATTATTTCTTATTCTAATTATGTTTACAGAGCTTATAAATGCATGTCGTCTCTTTGGTTTGAAACCAGCTAATGCTAGAGCTCTTTTAATTTCTGGTTCACGTTTTATCTTTAAATCATTTAGCACATTTAGCCTTTACACAGTCATTTTCTGGGTTGCACCCAATCACACATTTTTTTTATCATGAATGATCTGCTTCATATGATGTAACATTTAATTAAATAAATTTAAATCATGGATTTGGTGAAAATAGTATTTCAACCACTTGAATTAGTTTCTCACATTCATTCTTCTCTACTGACTCCACTTTCTCTGAGTGATCAGTGGGTGACTGGTTGTAAATAAGTGCATTATGGAGCTGTGCTATTTATTTAACAAAGATTGTTGTTCTAGCCCTAGATGCACAACAATGCATTTATTTATGTATTTGTTTTTGGTACTTTGACAATGTGATATTGGCAGTTGTGCCACAATATTGTATGGCTTAAGAAAATCAGTTGCACAACAATGGGCAGGGCTCTAATTCAGTTTTAGTGCCCTTAATTCTTAAACACTACAATTTGCATTAATTTTGGGCATCTTTGTTTCTTAATTCCTGGCAGTTTATTAGCTATTGTGTAACACATTAGCCGATCAGATATCACCAGGACTTGTACACAGTTTTGACCCGATACCTTGCAATGCCAATCTACCTGAAATTTAAACTCTGGCTTTTTAATTCAATTAACCCATATCCAGTTAATAACCACAGTGCTACTTGCAAAATGGGTTTATTAAATTGCCTCAGTTTCCTGCTTTGTTGGATGATGCTGCAATATTTTGAGCCTCTCTGGATCTTAAATAAAGGGAGTCAAACTAAAAATCAATAGCCACAGACAGGTCCACACCCTTTCACAAGCCTGATCTGTTTGCATGGACATTGCTAAGTAGCAAGAAGTTAAAAAGGGAATAAGAAGGTTACAATTTACACTACGCAGCATTTACTACATTCACTCAAAGCTTTTTGTTATATTTTATTTGCGTAATCAGAATTGACTTGTATCTAATTGAAGCAACTGTCCACTAAATATGTGCTGTTTCCTTTAATGTTCTCAACACACTAAAGCAGTGTAGAAGTGCTAGTCTATAATTTTACACCAATTCTACAACGGCTTGCAGTCAGATTGGACTCTTGCTGATGAAAATTGATCAAATGCTTTTGAATGCACATCAACAGAAACACATTAAGGTATGAAGTTCCAACCCTGTACAGATTTATTCTAAATCATCTGTTAATATGCCATTCCGATCTCTTCGTCATCTTCACTTTTGCCAAAAAAATTCCTAGAGGTAGTGAAGAGTGTGAACTTGAACAAAAAATATTATCATGCTATTCTAATAGACAATATTGTTGTGTTTAGTGGAATGTGGATTATTTATTAAACTGTTCTTTATTATGATATATAAATATATATACAGTGTAACTCTAGAGCAATGTAATGTCTAGAGCAGTAGTACTGACATATAGACTATCGTAGAACTTAGACCTGCACATATATTCATCTGTCTTCATTGTGATGGTTGTTGAATGAACACTTGTCAATGTTGTTCAATAAAGGTTTTCATTTGCGAAAGTTTTGAAGTGGTTTCTAATCAATGAAAAACACATGAAATGTTAAACATGACTGTCATTGTAAATGTAACACCAGTGTATGTGTGTGAGATATGTATATAATTATACTTAATGTAGTTATATGTAATGTAGTAATAATATTCAATAATTTTACTTGTATGGTAATTACTCTAACAGGCTTTGAGTCTGAGACCACGTGTAACACAGTTTTGCATTTCTCAAGTTTAAAACAATGTTTTTTCATTACAAATTATATAATAAGCATAACGATGAACAATTTTAGAAATACTTATTATTGTGCTGTGACATGGAGTGGACATGCACCCAAGTTGGCATGTAATCCACAGGTTTGTTCAAAGTCTGATGATCAATGTTATCTCTTCAGGATTTCACAATATTCTAAAAAGCATCTTGTGATGTTCCTATATTGTGTGTTTGTTGTGTATGTACACACATTTAAACACATGCATAACATTTTATAGTCTGAATAAAAAAAAACTTATAAATTATATAAAATTGGTAAAGCATTTTGTAATATCAATATACTGAATAAACATCTACAGTTATTCAGTAAGAAAGTCCTAGCTGATTTCCCCAAGGGAAATTAACTAGTCTTATCTTGACAGTCAGCGCTTCTTAATCATCTTTGGTCTTCAAGTACTTGCAGTCATATTTTTTATAAAAAAAAAAAAAAAAAGATTTATAAGTCAAATATTTTCTGATGAGTTTTAAATTAAGCTTTTTTCAGTTGAATAGTGTAGTATTTTAGAATAGCAAGGTACTAATAATGCTGCTATGTCTCAATTAGTCAACCCCTACGTGATATTGCTAATAATAAAACCTGCTGCTAAACTGTATGACCTAAAGTTGGGTTACAACCTGATTAAACCACTGAGAAGTCAATAATGACTGTTAATTTCTTCAGCTGTGATGTGTTATATAAACACCACCCAGAGACTCAAGTGTTCAAGGTGTGTTGCAACCATTTACATTTATGGTATTTAGCAGACACTTGAATCCAAATTTACTTACAATTGTCACCTTATACAGTCCAAGCAATTTAGAGTTAAGGACCTTCATCAAGAGCCACAAAGTAACAACATGGCAGTGTTGTAGCTTGATTTAGGAACCTTCTGATTACTAGTCCAGTACCTTAACAACTGAGCTACCACTACCAACCATGGTGAAAACTAACAAAAACTGAGAGAGGCCTTATCAGTAACAAAAAGAACAACAACATAACATAACCCTGTGTCAATGCAAAAGACTTACAGTGTGACCCAACAACTAAGCACTTTATGGCCAGACTCCAGGAAACACAGGAAGGGTTGAGTGGAATACATCAGAAGGAATTTTGATAGGCCTGCGGAGTTCTGGACACAGTTCTATAGAATGACAAATCAAAACTGTCTGGCCATATGGATCAGTGGTTTTTCTGGCACAAAAAAGGCGAGGCTTATTACCAGAAGAATACTATTCTCACAGCCTGCTGCAGGTACTGGAAATCATATGACTGGTAGCATGGATTCAGAGAAATACCAAGGCATTTCAAGGAGAATTTTTTTCTGCCTTTTGTGGTGAAAACTGAACCTCAGTGATAATTGGACATTCCAGCAAGACATAGATCCGATGCACAGATTTAAGTCAAGCAAATCTTGGTTTAGGAATCAGTCCTGGAATATCCTGGAGTGACCTTTTCTTTAAATCCTATAGAAAATGTTTGGTGGGATTTAAAGAAAGCAGCACAGAAGCCATTAAATGGGTGAAGAATTTATAAGAGAGGTGTCAGAATCTTGTTAGCACTTACAGAAATCATTTATTAGAGGTTATCAAGGCAAAAGGATGTTCCACCAGTGCAAATAGTACAAGTGGACATTTGCCAAAAGAACTTGCTGGTTTTAAATGAGGAGAGATATAAAAGTGAGAGAATGTGTTAACTAATTCTTACTGAAAACTGTATTTGACCCTGAGTGAGTAGGGTTTGTGCAAAAGTCACTGTTTGTGTGCATGTGTTTTGTAAAATATTGCTGGGTGTGTGTATAATTGTAGTAAAAACATGTCTGATTTATGTTTGAAGGATAGCGGCTCTCTGCCGAGGGTTGGCTCTCTGGGGAAGATCAGGGACGTGCTACGCAGAAGCAGTGAGATGCTGGTAAAGAAACTGCAGGGGAATGGACCTCCAGAGCCTCGTAATACCAAGTACGCACCAAAATTTACACATTCTTCTTAACATACCTGTACAAAATCCCAAATTACAGGTTTGTATCTTTTAAGCAGTATTAATGCAGTATAACTCGCATTTAAAAAATTACTAAATAAAGTAAATTAGTTTTACATTACAAACGAATCTATAATAGATAGTAGAATTTGTGTTTATTCTCAAAAGTAAAGGATTTGGCAACAAACGGCATGACTGGGCATACACACAGTGCTGTATCATCACTTTAAAAAAAGCATACTTGAGTCTTTGTTAAATATTAAAAGTAGTTTGATCATCTTAAACATATAAGTGTCAAGTATGTGAAAATAGAAAACAAAATTGAAAAGGGGTGAATATAGATAAAAGTGGATGCCTCTAAAAATGGACTATTAAATATTTTTTATCTAGTACTGTTTTCGGAACTCACCATAATTGAATATTGAACTGATTTTTACTATAGCTGTTTTACTAATGTTGCTCTCATCCTTTTAGTATGAAACGAGCTGCCTCACTCAACTACCTGAATAGGACAGGCGACGAATCCTTCCAGGTAAGAAACACGTCAGTGTGTTGCTCTCTAAATCCACAAGCTTCTGCCTTCAAAATGTTTAATGTACAATAAGTCAAGAGTTTCTATTAATCTGTAACTAACGTGTTATGGCGTTAGAATGTCTTCTTTTTCTGTGACCAGTGGATGAAAATTGATTAAGTAAATCTAAATTTTTATTGATGATAGTTAATAAACAGATGATGCCACATTCATTACAACGAGAAAGTCAAGAAGGTTTTAAAATCTAAAAAAAAAAAATTCATCATAGATTTTCTGGAAGGACATTTGCTTAGGAAGACCTTATCCAAGAACCACCAAAAAACAAGGTTGCTATGAATGAAAAGCTGTTACACCTGAAATACACCTGTCACTGTCCACAGACAAGCAAGCTACACAAGAAAGAAGCCCCATGCTTTAAAAAAAAAAAGCCTAAAGCTTGACTTAATTCGCATCAACAAAAAAGTGCTTTCTGTTGGAAAGGTATGTTGTTAGATTAAACAAATTTTACCAACTTTGGGCACCATGAGTCTGTTTGACATTTAATTTCACAACAATGAGCACCACCACTTTTGAGAGTATAATGTAGCATTAAATAGCAGTAACACCGTGAAGGCTTAGTGGCTAGAGCTTCAGCAGTTATTGTGGCATTAGAAAATAAATTTACCTATTTGTCTCTCCACCTTTTTGCTTTTAGTGTTTGACTTGAAAAGTTTTATTTCAGCGAAAGCTGTAGCAGATGACAGCCAGGCACAGATTCTGACATGTAAATTGGTTCTAGGTGTTCTGCAGAGTGGGTACAGAATGGGTACAGAGACTGGTGTGAAGAAATTTAGGCTGAATTCTAAATGGTTTTATGATGCACATGCACATTTAAAGCCACAAATGGCACCATCATTACCTCCTTGTCTTCCTCCTACTTTCTCTCTTCCTGTCTGATTCATTCCTTATTACTTTATGCTTTTTCTCTCTCACAGAGTCCAGACTTAAGCAAGCTGAGGCAGAGTCGTGGGTTGAGCTCCAGCAATGTGGATCTTTACAGTGGGAATTAAGATCATCTCCCCACACCTCTAGCCTTGTCCTTATGTCCAAATGTTACTGCTTTTAAAAAAATGCCAGACCTGTCAGCAGTGCTTGAAACTGATTGGTCAAGCATAAATGTACCAGGTTTGCACTAATTCTTAATATAATCAGGATGTTTGTTACAAAGACAAACGTTACACCCATTTCTGTTACCACATTTTCCCTGGTGTGATCCCTAATACGGGTCTTGACCGTATCAGTTTGCCAAAGAGGAACCCTTTTTAACTAGTCTTGCCAAAATAAGAGACATTATTTAAATATATACTTTTTAGTAAATATAGTACATTCTCAACATGTGTTTGATAATTGTTGTTTTTGTTTGTTACCCTGGAGAGAATGCTGTTGTTGAATTCTTGTGTTGGTCCTGGCCTGTTACTATATGTCCTCTTCAATGTCTTGCATAGATAATGCTGTGCTAATTTTTGTCTTTATGCTGTTGGATAACAGGTATAATTTTATAAAGAGGAAATGCAGACCATAGCAGGTTAGCAGGAAAAATCTTATGACTATATTGTAGCCTGTTTATAAGAAAGATTTAAGCAAGATGGCAAAAATGTTCGAGATCCAAACACCAACAGGGCACTGTTTCTTATCAACCAATAGAAATAGGTCATTTAAAGCCATTTAAAAAGTCATTTTTATATATAAATATTTTGTATTTTTACTGTCAAATACAAAAGGTGACATTTTATACTCATTCAAAATAGAACATTAATAAAGTGACTTGATTTAAATGACAGATACTGTTAAATTATTATTAAATTACTGAGACTTTGTCATCTTATGAATATTGGATGTTAGGAATATTGGCTCATTTGTGGAGCTTGGATAGAAACATCACTTTTTCAAGCCCCTTTAATTAAAATTAAACTCTGGCGTTGTTAGCGCTAACTAGCTAATAGTTAATAGTTAATAATTTAAACTATGTTTTAAGAAAGCTTGAGGTTATGGGCTGCATTTTCAGTGTAGACTTTTTATTAAAATAGGGCTCATGTATATATACAGTATCTTACTATTCAGCTTGAATGTACATTTTTCCAGGTTTCCTTTTGTCATCCTTATTGTATTTTATTTAAAATAGTATTTTGTTATATTGGTTAAATGAAAAGTATGGATCTAGTACGTTACAAATTCTGTGCTAACAGTAAAATTGTCCTAAAAATGTACACATATATAGTTCAGTTGGAAAAGAGTAGAACAGTTTTATCAGGAAAGTCTGAATTTTTTTAGTATGTTTACTTGATGAATATGAAACAGAACCATGTTACACTGCAGAATGTTTTAACATTGTTTTAATATTCTTTATACCATGGCCATGAGATATTCTAACTAACTGACTTACAGTTACAATTCCTTTGAGCTTTATCATTTTTTCAATGCTGCTGATGTGAATGAGAATATTTTTATATTGTAGAAAAACTATGTATTTTATTGTCTCATCGCTGACTTTTAATGGTGGAGGTTATATACTGTATGATGGTGATGGGAAATTGTAAATATGGGTTTTTATTGGGATCTCAGGTAAAATGGTTCGAATAAAATGTTTTGTATGTTTTTTGAACTACGCAGGTGTTGGGTACGATAGCCATAGAAGCCCAAGTGTTGGGTATATCAGCCATCTCTGTGATTTATAGCCTCCTATTTTATGTTATAAAAGGTCCTGTGATAATAAATAATTTATCAATCTGTGTTTTGTGTTAATATGGCTTAATTGTGTTAGACATGTGTTTACTTCTTAGCAAAGCCATGCCTATATGCAACAGCAAGAGACTGTTTTGTCTTTTATATAGCTTGTTAAATTACTGTTTGTCAGCTTACAATTTAAACATTCTTACATATAGCTGCATTCTCTAAACCCAGTCACCTAAGAAACCATACAATTTCTCTGTGAGCTCTAATGTTTTTTCCAGCCATTACTGCTCACAATATGGCTCCTTAGTATTTACAACTGCTTCATACATTGTCAGACAGCTCCAGCCATTAGACTAGTTTGGTAGCATGTGTCTTATGCCATGTGATCTTTTATTAACTGTTTGACATACAATGCAAAAAAGGATTTGCCCTTTTCCTGATTTCTTTTTTCCCCCACAAAAAATCACTAATATTTGTATTAAGTAATTGTTATACAAGTAAAATAAAGTAGAATAAAACTAACTGGGGTAATAAAAAACTAAAAGGTAATAATACCTTTTTAAATGATCATTTATTACAATCTCATCACCAACCGGTCCTGTTAACTTTGACTCTTATAAATAACTGGTTATGTTACTTTTAGCTAATTTGTTCTGTTTTTTTGCATATTTGTTACACATGCTTTACATTTACATTTTCAGCATTTAGCAGACGCCTTTATCCAAAGCGACTTACATTATAGTTACAGTGTACAGTCTGAGCAATTGAGGGTTAAGGGCCTTGCTCAAGGGCCCAGCAGCAGCAACCTGGCAGTGGTGGGGCTTGAACCAGCGACCTTCTGGTTACTAGTACAGTACCTTAACCACTAGGCTACGGCTTGCCCATACTTTACATAATCACACTGCTTTTAATATTATACAAAGATTTTTTATTGAAAGAAAAATTCTTCTTAGCACTATCTGACTGTGATGTGAAAAAAGTAATTGCTCCCTAAGTTACTAATTTAACCAGTTATCCAAATTCACTAACTACTGTACATCCAGGTGTGATTACTTTCAGACCTGTTGAACCTAAAATATTACTTGAATAAAACCTGTCTGGCAATGAGAAGCAAGCTAGAACGTCTCAAAAAGCAGCACATAATGCAACACTCAAGAGATTCAAATATAAATGTAAAACAAAGTACTTGGAAATGGTTGAAGAGCTGTTGCTTCTGGGACTCCACTATTATCCACAAATGGCAAAAAAAAAAAACTTGGAACATTGGTGAACCTTTCCAAGAGTTGCTGGCCTAGCAAAATTTCACCAAGAACCCTGATGAACATGTAAAGAACTGCAGGCCTGACTTCAGTTAAAGACAGTGTACAATATTCTACAATAAGAAATACAGTAAGCAAAAAAGTAGTAAGCAAAAAAAGTATCACCGGATACCTATTGTATTATTTTGTACAAAAAAGTACTATTACAAAGGTACTGCTAATCAAATGTAAAAGACATTAGTGCAAAGTTTGCTTACAAATATTTTAGTTTTTGGTGATAAAATATAGAGAATATCTGCCTTTAACAAACGGAGTTCGTTGTTCCAATATTAGCTGCAGTTATTTTGCTTATTTGCCATGTAGCAATGTAGCAGACGCAATTATCCAAAGCAACTTACAGTGTACAGTCAATTGAGGGTTAAGGGCCTTGCTCAAGGGTCCAACAGTGGCAACCTGGCAGTGGTGGTGTTTGAACCAGCAACATTATGCTTACTTGTTTAGTACTTTAACCGCTAGGCTACAACTGCCAACAATGAATGTGTGTTCAATGTATTATGTCCAAAAAGGACCTGGTTTAGTGATTCCTTTAAGAGCTCTAAGTTTTGTTTCACTGCTGGATTAAATTAGACATTTAAAAGTTGCCTAAGTATTTTTTGAATGTATTAAACATTATTAGTGTCTTTAATATTTACTTTTAGGGCAAATAGCAAATGCATTTATGCAGAGTGTGAATTCTGATTAGACTGTCAACTGCATATTGATGAATGCTAACATTAGCTAGTTTGCCTAAAGTAACAGTTTAGCCAACTAGCTAACCCTCCAACTGTTGTTTTTACATCTTTTTGGGGGGTCCAAATACTAATTAGGAGGGTCAGGATACCCCCAAACCCTTCTGTAATTCGAACCATGCTTTTATGCCAAGGGACTGAATACAGTAAAAGCAACTGGGCAAATCCAAGAGCTGAAGTTTTATTCAGGACAAAACTTTGACGATTAGCTGACAAACACGTTCCCATGCGGCTGAATTCTCAGCGTTATGAATCTACCCGGTTCTGCCAGGTGGCTGCAGCATTGTACGGCGTTTCTAAGCTCGTATCGAAACCGGAAACAGTGGTGTGGTGAGAGGAGAGAGGGATCTGAGAGGGGAGGGATCGAATGAAAGGGGTACAGAGGAAAAGCGGACCGAGATGTTGAGAGGTAAAGCGGGACTGTGGTGAAGATTCAACAGTTCAGTGCTGAGGAAACTCACTGCACTATTCAACTGGATCAAACTGCTCTGTTTTAGCTCCAGTTGAGTGTAAATATGAGTTTGTAGTGAGTATAAAACTGAAGTCCATGCTGGCTGTTCCGGGAGTGCTGGGTAAGGTGAGCTCTCCCCACACTGGATCCTGGACCAGTTCTGGAATCTCTCCAGATTTAGTGTTTGACGCTTTTGCGGTTCGGTTCGCTACTTCGCGTTGACTGGAAGGAAACCAGACATGGACATTTCGGACTCACCGGTAAGGATCGAACCACGGCAGAGAAGATCGAGATGGAGCTGTTGGAATATGAGAGGATGGACTCATTTCCCGAGCTGGATGACCACTTCTCTCACCCTCGCTTTACTGTACATAAACGGTAAGCACATTTAAGCCAACACACAAATAATAAACACAAACACCCAGTCTGGGACGGAGACGTTCCCCACTTTGTTTTTGTAATTTAATATACCTGCAGTGCTCATTTACAATGTGAGTTTATTTTTAACATGTATTTTGGCTTTGTACTTTTCCTACATATGGATATTGTACTTCTCCTTTGAGCAGAAATTCCCACAGGCACGCTCACAATGTTATGGAATGTCATCCCAACAGAGTGGAGACTGTAGTGGTGGAAGAACAACTCCAGATTAATGTCAATGCCCAACAAGTTCAACAAGGTCTGCACAGTTTATACTTGTATAGGCTGTATAGTGTTCTAGAGAATTTATCCCACGTCAATAAACAAAATATGGACACTTTTACAAGACAATGACTCCAATATTGACCAAAAATAACCCAAGACCTGACTAAGGAAAAAAACCCAACTTTAATTCCATTAAATCTGTCTGGACGATTTTGAAATGAGAAGGTCCATCATAACTAAAGATAAGAAAAGATTCCTTTATTGATCCTCATGGGGGAAATTCGAGTGTTACAGCATCTCCAGTACAGTGTAAGTACAGTAAATAGAGTAAATAAAATAAAAATAAGAAAATGATAAAAAATATTAACTGTGAGATGCAATTACTATTATACATCAGTATGGTAATAACAACTATATAATAAAAACACAATATATTTTATATGTAAATATATACATATGTGTGTAATGAAATGTCTAGTGTCCAGTGCTGGGAAAAAAAGCTGGGTTGTCAAACCTTTTTTTTTTTTTTTTTTTTTTTGAAGAAAAAGAAGGTCAAAGTCTAATGGGACTTGAAATGAAGCAGTTCCATAATGGAATGTTAATGGAATGAGCTCATTTCATTGAAAGAATAGTTAATAAGAGACATTGAAAGTAATATACAATGTTAAAACATTATAAAAACTTTAAAATAATTATTAGTTGCTGAGTGCATTCGTTTTTTTTTCACTTTTTAACTTGTGCCTATGATTTTATTTACATTATGCAGAATTTGTAATTAGGCTACACATATTCTTCACTTCCCTGAAACTTGTGCACAAAGATTATTGTGTAAAAAACTGTGTGTGTGTGTGTGTGTGTGTTTAATTCTGTGTGTGGTGACTTTCCAAGAGAAGCAGCAGTATGCACATTTTGAAAAAAATGAATACTATATATCTCAACACCCCCCTTTTCCTCCCCGGCTGGACTTTGGACATCTCTTCCCTAAGAAAATCCAATTAAACCTAAATACAGTCATCTAAATTGTTAATCAAAATGTACTTTTGGCACACATGGTAATATTCAGAGTAAAAGCCGATGCAGTGGTCACACACAAATGCTGGTTGGTAGTATAGGGATCAACATTGTTATTTTAAAGGTCCTGAACTTTACAGGCTGTGTTTTTTCTTTAACAATTGCCTACAATTTACAAGTGTGGTCTTTAACACCTTAGAAGCTTTACATGGTTTTAACATTTAAATTCTAAAAGTGCAAAGACTAGTTTAAATTCTCTTTATTTATAAAAAAAATTAATAAACAGTTTTACAGTGGAATGTTATGAACTCCCTCCACTAAACTACAAGAAGTGTCCATATTATAATCTAAAATATCAAATTTATCAAGGCTTTTTCATGTTGGTAAAACATGATGCCTTTTCCAACTAGTTTGTTGTAACACCAAACAAACACTTCAGCATGCTCTAGGGTTTAATTATTGTCCAGATAGAGCTATGTTTACATGAGTGTACAGTGAAGCTCTTGAGTAAGAACTCAAGAGCTTCACTGTACACTCATGTAAACATAGCTCTTTGACTTAGCGCCTTTAACTGGCTAAGCAGCTTACTGTTATTATTATTTGTATTATTATTATTATTATTTGACTAGTATTAGCATTAGTGTTGGTATTACTAATGTTTATAATGTAGTTTGGACCCCACAATCTGTTCTGGTTTGAAAGTTATTTCACCATACTCTGACCCAGCATTTACATTTTTGGCATTTATCAGACACCAGAGAGCCTTACAGAAGTGCTTTCTCAGTAAGTGCAAGTAGACAACAATCTGAAAACACAAACCTGCTGAAACCCTGTTAGAACCAAAGTAAAGGTGCAAGTATTTTAATAAATAGTGTTAAAGAAGCTAAGTAACAAAAATGGCCCTCTTAGATATTGCATTTATATTAATAACTATTGTTGTTATCTAATTTATTCTATTATTATTATTATTATTATTATTATAAAATCTATTAACTATAATTTTGGATAGGATTAGATGTCATCGGCTACTGATCCATTACTACATTAGTTTCTATGTTACTTTGTATAGCAACAGGCAGTCTAAAGAACTATATTTCTGACAAAATAATTGTTTTGTATTAAATGCAGCTAGAACAGTAGCATATTTTCTTTTATTTCTTCTTTATTACTTTATTTTTAGATTTACTTTTCAAACCTGTTGTATAAACACAATAGAGCACTCAAGGTTGTTTGATATCCCTAATAATGGCACTTCATTCAGCCATAAATGAGGTATATTAAATGAGTTGTTGCACTACAGACTCCAGGTCTTCTATCAACCCAGAAGCAAATATTTGATAACTAAAGTGTACAGTTTACTTTTCCTTGGTGGGCTTTTGCCCCTCATCCGAAAGATCACCATCTTATCATCTCATGATATGATACAGAGCCTCAGTCTGTCTTGTGTCACAGCACAAAGCTTAACGCTGAGCCTCACTAAAAGGCCATATTAGTCCATATAGTGTGCAGGAAGGCTTTTATAGGAGCAGGTTGTAGATCTGTCCTACCTTGCCCAGCTGACATGCTTATTTGAGTTGCAGTCATGTGTTAACGCAGCGCTGATTAGGTGTTCTGCTGCCATTGAAATCCATTCCAAACAAAAGGCTGAGATCTGGGATCTGTCAGTGAGCCGGAGCGGTGGGCTCTGAGTGGAGTGCATGGCATGATTATTATCCCGTCTTTCAAGCCCTTTCAGAAAAAATTGTCTTTGTAGGCCTGGGCAATGCGGACAAATGGCCAATCTGGGTAAATAATCTTTTGAATTTTGGTCAGCTCTTTTGGTTATATGGTAGGTATACAACTTAACCAGTGGTTAACTATTAACTAACAAGCATATAGCAGTGCATTAAAATATTAAACACTTTTTGCTTTTGATATCAGGATGAGTTTAGACTTTAATGAATTTCAAAAACTGTGTAACATCAAACTTGTCAGTAATGTACAACAAATATAGTCAGTAGCTCTCTGAAATTGGCTTATCATGAGGATGAGGTGCAGTTGGTATCACAAAGCTATTTCCGACAATGGATTAATATAATTCTGCACAAAATAATTACCATAACATGGTCAGCAGTGTCCGATCATTGTAATATAGCAAAACATTATAGTCATTACTGTTAAGAAATAACATAACACATACAGGGGTTGGACAATGAAACTGAAACACCTGGTTTTAGACCACAATAATTTATTAGTATGGTGTAGGGCCTCCTTTTGCGGCCAATACACTACGTGATGCTGGTGGAGGAAAACGTTTCCTGACTCGCTTCTCCAAAACACCCCAAAGTGGCTCAATAATATTTAGATCTGGTGACTGTGCAGGCCATGGGAGATGTTCAACTTCACTTTCATGTTCATCAAACCAATCTTTCACCAGTCTTGCTGTGTGTATTGGTGCATTGTCATCCTGATACACGGCACCGCCATTGGATGCACATGGTCCTCCAGAATGGTTCGGTAGTCCTTGGCAGTGACGCGCCCATCTAGCACAAGTATTGGGCCAAGGGAATGCCATGATATGGCAGCCCAAACCATCACTGATCCACCCCCATGCTTCACTCTGGGCATGCAACAGTCTGGGTGGTACGCTTCTTTGGGGCTTCTCCACACCGTAACTCTCCCGGATGTGGGGAAAACAGTAAAGGTGGACTCATCAGAGAACAATACATGTTTCAGATTGTCCACAGCCCAAGATTTGCGCTCCTTGCACCATTGAAACCGACGTTTGGCATTGGCACGAGTGACCAAAGGTTTGGCTATAGCAGCCCGGCCGTGTATATTGACCCTGTGGAGCTCCCGACGGACAGTTCTGGTGGAAACAGGAGAGTTGAGGTGCACATTTAATTCTGCTGTGATTTGGGCAGCCGTGGTTTTATGTTTTTTTGATACAATCCGGGTTAGCACCCGAACATCCCTTTCAGACAGCTTCCTCTTGCGTCCACAGTTAATCCTGTTGGATGTGGTTTGTCCTTCTTGGTGGTATGCTGACATTACCCTGGATACCGTGGCTCTTGATACATCACAAAGACTTGCTGTCTTGGTCACAGATGCGCCAGCAAGACGTGCACCAACAATTTGTCCTCTTTTGAACTCTGGTATGTCACCCATAATGTTGTGTGCATTGCAATATTTTGAGCAAAACTGTGCTCTTACCCTGCTAATTGAACCTTCACACTCTGCTCTTACTGGTGCAATTTAGCCATGAAACCTCCCACACTAAAATGACAGGTGTTTCAGTTTCATTGTCCAACCCCTGTATATCTCTATGTGCCAAGTGTTATATATACAGTACATATATCTCTATGTGCCAAGTGTTATATATACATATATCTCTATGTGCCAAGTGTTATATATACAGTACATATATCTCTGTGTGCCAAGTGTTATATATACAGTACATATCTCTGTGTGCCAAGTGTTATATATACAGTACATATATCTCTGTGTGCCAAGTGTTATATATACAGTACATATATCTCTATGTGCCAAGTGTTATATATACAGTACATATATCTCTACGTGCCAAGTGTTATATATACATATATCTCTATGTGCCAAGTGTTATATATACATATATCTCTATGTGCCAAGTGTTATATATACAGTACATATATCTCTATGTGCCAAGTGTTATATATACATACAGTGGGGCCAAAAAGTATTTAGTCAGCCACTGATTGTGCAAGTTCTCCCACTTAGAAAGATGAGAGAGGTCCGTAATTTTCATCATAGATACACTTCAACTATGAGAGACAAAATGAGAAAAAAAAATCCAGGAAATCACATTGTAGGATTTTTAAAGAATTTATTTGTAAATTATGGTGGAAAATAAGTATTTGGTCAATAACAAAAGTTCAACTCAATACTTTGTAACATAACCTTTGTTGGCAATGACAGAGGTCAAACGTTTCCTGTAAGTCTTCACCAGGTTTGCACACACTGTAGCTGGTATTTTGGCCCATTCCTCCATGCAGATCTCCTCTAGAGCAGTGATGTTTTGGGGCTGTCACTGGGCAACATGGACTTTCAACTCCTTCCACAAATTTTCTATGGGGTTGAGGTCTGGAGACTGGCTAGGCCACTCCAGGACCTTGAAATGCTTTTTACGGAGCCACTCCTTCGTTGCCCGAGCGGTGTGTTTGCCATCATTGTCATGCTGGAAGACCCAGCCACGTTCCATCTTCAATGCTCTCACTGATGGAAGGAGGTTTTTGCTTAAAATCTCATGATACATGGCCCCGTTCATTCTTCCCTTAACACGGATCAGTCGTCCTGTCCCCTTTGCAGAAAAACAGCCCCAAAGCATGATGTTTCCACCTCCATTCTTCACAGTAGGTATGGTGTTCTTGAGATGCAACTCAGCATTCTTCTTCCTCCAAACACGACGAGTTGAGTTTTTACCAAAAAGTTCCATTTTGGTTTCATCTGACCACATGATATTCTCCCAATCCTCTTCTGGATCATCCATATGCTCTCTGGCAAACTTCAGACGGGCCTGGACATGTACTGGCTTAAGCAGGGGGACACGCCTGGCACTGCAGGATTTGAGTCCCTCTCGGCGTAGTGTGTTACTGATGGTAGCCTTTGTTACTTTGGTCCCAGCTCTCTGCAGGTCATTCATCAGGTCCCTCCGTGTAGTTCTGGAATTTTTGCTCACCGTTCTCATGATCATTTTGACCCCACGGGATGAGATCTTGCGTGGGGCCCCAGATCGAGGGAGATTATCAATGGTCTTGTATGTCTTCCATTTTCTTACAATTGCTCCCACAGTTGATTTATTCACACCAACCTGCTTGCCTATTGTAGATTCACTCTTCCCAGCCTGGTGCAGGTCTACAATTTTCTTCCTGGTGTCCTTCGACAGCTCTTTGGTCTTGGCCATGGTTGAGTTTGGAGTCTGACTGTTTGAGGCTGTGGACAGGTGTCTTTTATACAGATAACGAGGTCAAACAGGTGCCATTAATACAGGTAACGAGTGGAGGACAGAAGAGCTTCTTAAAGAAGAAGTTACAGGTCTGTGAGAGCCAGAAATCTTGCTTGTTTGTGGGTGACCAAATACTTATTTTCCACCATAATTTACAAATAAATACTTTAAAAATCCTACAATGTGATTTCCTGGATTTTTTTTTTCTCATTTTGTCTCTCATAGTTGAAGTGTACATATGATGAAAATTACAGACCTCTCTCATCTTTCTAAGTAGGAGAACTTGCACAATCAGTGGCTGACTAAATACTTTTTGGCCCCACTGTATATCTCTATGTGCCAAGTGTTATATAGACATATATCTCTATGTGCCAAGTGTTATATATACATATATCTCTTCATCTTCAGGCCAGCGGCTCTGCACTGATGCATTATGGATAACCCATTTATGATTAATGGCTTTTTTGGAGTGAGTTCCTATAGTCGTTTTCCAAAATCTAATAGAAAGGATTCCCAATAGTGATGGTTTTAAATGCAGTGTTGGGTTTCCGTAAACGTTTGCTTGTATAGTGTATGTACAAAGCTTACTGAGTCAAGTGTTTATCTACTGGTTGATTTTAAATGTTATCTATTCAGTTTTATGTTCCAGCTTTTTTCTATTCTTGTTTGTGGGATAAAGAGTTACTGTTTCACAAATCTTTTTATTTGGAGTTCCCATAATATTTGATCTGGTAATAAAATGACTGCTGCACTGTTTGTAAACTGGTGCATATTATGATGCTCCTGCAGTCATTTCTGTTCCATAGAACATGAACAAAAATTGTCCTTCTAGATCTTGCATTTATTATTATTATTATTATAATTAATAATAAATTATTAACTATTGTTTAGTATAGGATTAGATGTTAGTGTGTTACTAATCCACTACTACATTAGTTTCTGGGCGGCACGGTGGCTAAGTGGGTAGCACTGTCGCCTCACAGCAAGGGTTTGATCCCCAGGTGGGGCGGTCTGGGTCCTTTCTGTGTGGAGTTTGCATGTTCTCCCCATGTCTGCCTGGGTTTACTCCGGGTGCTCTGGTTTCCTCCCATAGATTTAAGACATGCAAGTGATGTGAATTGGAGATACTAAATTGTCCATGACTGTGTTTGATATAACCTTGTGAACTGATAAATCTTGTGTAATGAGTAACAACCATTCCTGTCATGAATGTAACCATAGTGTAAAACATGACGTTAAAATCCTAATAAATAAACAAACAAGCATTAGTTTCTATGTTAATTTGTTGCATTGGTACACACAGTGTATAGAACTATATTTATGACAAAAATATTTATATTAAATGCAGCTGGTATAAACAGTAGTGTAGTTTCTTTGATTTCTTCTTTATTGCTTTATTCTTGTTGCTCATTCAGTCAAGTATTTATCTACTGGCTGATTTTAAATGTAGTCTATTGAGTTTTATGTCCCAGCTTTTTTCTATTTTAGTTTGTGGGGTAAAGAGTTACTTGTCCACAGATCTTTCTATTTGGAGTTCCTATAATATTTGATCTGGTAATAAAATGCTGCACTGTTTATAGACTGATGCATATTATGATGCTACTGCAGTTATTTCTGTTCCATGGAGCATTCATAATTATATTAAGAAAAAATGTTAATTTCAAAGTCTTTCCAAAAAAAGAAGTTAATTAAGCTCACATTCGATACTTGTACCTTATCAGTTCTTCAGTTCCACTCCTTTCCTCTTCATTGAAGACTCCTCTGATCTTTCGGGGAAACATGGGGGGTATGTGAAAAGTTGGAAGAGACCCATTTAGCACAGCTTACTTTCATCAAAAGCTTGTTTATATTGGCAGAATTTTTTCCACTTGAGCAGTTCCTCTGGTGCGATCAAAGGATTTACGGGACAATCACAAACACTGAGAACATATTTGGTTTTTAGAGAAGTTCTGATGATAAAACCGGGAAAGGTTAGTAAGATAAGAGAGATTTTTAAGTGGGCTATTTTAGTCATACCACATGGACTGCTTTTCTTTTTGACCACCCTGTCTTGCACTTATTAGACAGCCATAAATGGCTTTTTCATATGCAGCAGTCAACGGGAGTCAGTGACCTGTTTCTTCTTTCTCCAGCTGCTGAAAAATCCCAACAGTTTTGTCAGTCATGCAGGAGCAGCAGTGTAAAGATTGCTTGGATTAGCACGTTTGACAGGTATACATTGGATTAGGATGCTGTGTGTGTTGGTAGCTTGACTGGAATCTCACCCACAGTGCTTTGAGTGAGGAACAGGGGAGTGGCTGTGCTCAGAGCTACCATTAACAGTGCTCAGAGCTTCACTAAAAGTGAAAGAATGGATTATCACATCTTTATAGAGCAACACCAGCGACCTGTATTTCTTTTGTCAGAGCTTCTTTTTTTTTAAATCTTCCTTTTGCGGCACTGGTCCTGATGTCAAGATGGACAAACAAGTCAACAAAAGATGTTTTTCTTTAGGACAGTGGAAGCCTAGTGAGTAGAGCTTTGAGGTATCAGTTGTAAGGTTGAGAGTTGGAATCCGAGCTCTGCCATGCAGCCACTGTTGGGCCCTTGAGCAAGGCTCTTAACCCTCTTTGCTCCAGGGGAGCCGGACAATGGCTGACCCTGTGCCCTGACCCCAGCTGCCAAACAAGCTGGGATACGTAAAGAAAGAATTTCATGTACTGTACACCTATGAATGTATATATGACAAATATAGGCATTCTATTCTATTCTATTCTAACAGAGATACTCTAAATGGACAGAAGTATTGGGACACATGACCATAAACTTGTTGGACATCCCATTTTACAACCATAGGCATTAATATTGAATAGTTCCATTTTTTTCTTTGTAGCTTTAATATCATCCACCTTTCTGGGAAGCCTTTCTACAAGACTTGTGCCCATTCATTAAAGGGAGTCAGATGATGTTGGAAAAGAAGGCCTGTCTCACAATCCAAGTTTAATTTATTCCAAGAGTGTTGAGTTGGGTTAGGACCAGGGCTATGTGCAGGAAACTGGAGCTCATTTGCACACACCTAGTCAAACCATGTCTTAATAGATCTTGTTTGTGCTCAGTGGCGTAATCATGTGTAACTCGTGGAACAGTGGTAGCCTAGTGGGTAGAGCTTTGGGCTATCATCTGAAAGATTGAGAGTTCACATCCCAGTACTGTACATCTGTATATGTATATATGACAAATAAAGACATTCTACTCTACTCATGCTGAAAGAGAAAGGATAATTTCCCAAACTGTTGCCGCAGTGTTAAAAGCACATCATTTACCTTATTTTAAGGTGTCCACATACTTTTGCCCATATAATGTTGCTACTTGTAGAATAAATACAAATTACACTGCAGGTTTGTGAATGCTGTAATAGAGTGGTGAAGCTAATGCAGTTTAGTACCAGCAATACCAAAATAAAGTTTAACAAAACAACCATCAGTATCATGTTGTTCTGATTTTAATTTAACACAGATCCACGACAGTGTGCGAATCACAGCTTTGTGTTTTTACAGCATGTTACATACTGTCCCAACTTCTTTTGGAATTAAAATGTGTACAACAAAACCATAGGTAGTAAATTCTGACCTTTGTGTGTACTTCAGTCTCTTTTGTTGGTTGTACACAATAATGTTGAAAGATTAATCACTGTGTTTACAACAAGACGCAGCTAAACACTGTAATTAAAATGTAAGCTACGCTTAGTACACTAGCGCATTTAACTCTCACTAAATTGGTTTGTAGGCCTATACCTCAAACATTTATTTTAAAGTCGTAGCTTGTTTGAGACTTTTTTGGTTAGTGTTATCCTTCTGATGTTAAGGGGGTATAGGGGGGGTTTAAAAAATTTTTTTTAAAGACATGCATAAAGAAACAACTTTCTTTCTAAAATGTCTGATCTTTAACAGTTTTACATCACTTACTTGACTGTTTACACTATATGGACAAAAGTATTGGGACACCCCTTGTAATTTTTAATTCATGTGTTTCAGCTACAACATTTGCTAACAGGTGTAATAAATCAGTTATGCAATGGAAGTTACATGCTTCCAACTTTGCAGCAACAATTTAGTGAAGGTCCTTTCCTGTTCCAGCATGACTGTGCCCCTGTGCACAAAGCAAAGTCTATAAAGACAAGAAGCGTGACAACAAAAGCTTGGTTTAAAGAAACAGAGACCAGCCACTCCGGTGGCGCAGTGGTAAAATACGCTAGCACACCAGAGCTGGGTTTTTGAATACATTGTATCGAAACTCCTCTCTGCCATCCGGCTGGGCTGGGTGACTGCATGAACAACGATTGGCTGTTGTTCATAGGGTTAGGGGCAAGCCGGATCATGGGTCCTCATAACTAGTGCAATTACGACCCCGGCTGGCTGATTGATGACGCCTGCACAGGGCTGAGGAATAATGCTGGTCAGGGTGTGGCTCTCCGTGCACAGTGCTGATCGGTGTATATGAACTTGACTTGTGTGGGTGAAAAATGCAGTCTGTACTGAGCACGTGCCGGAGGGGGCGTGTGTCAGTTGAGTCAGCGGTGGAGGGTTGAATCAGTGGAGGATGCAAACAGGGTAATTGGACACGACTAGATTAGGGGAGAAATTTGGGGGGAAAAAGGTTGGAAAAATAGAAAATTAAAAAACAAACCCTGATCTTACTTCACTGAACAGCTTTGGAATTAACTGGAACATCAGTTGAGGCTTCCTTGACCAACATCAGTGCTCAGCCATTCAAATGCATTTTACTGAATGGGTACAGACATACTTCACACAGACATACTACAACTTCTTGTGTTGTTATAGCTGATAAGATCACATAGAGGTTACTCTATTGTAATACAAATTATTTTTAAAATGTTCAACTCAGCAAGCTCATGCTTAGGTGTCCAAGTACTTTTGGCCATATAGTGTATCTGCTCCTCGCCTTGGATCTTGCCTCTGAAGCATTTAGTGATGTGCATATAAATCCTCCCTTCCCACCTTCCCTTCTAGACCACAGGCCTAATTTTTATGCCACCAGTTTACTGAAGCTTGAAACCAAAAGCTTTGTTGCTACTTAGTCATGACTGATAATGAAATATAAAACGAGCTATGTAATTAACACTGGGAGGACACCACAGGCGGGAGACTGATCACAAATAACTTGCTGTCAGACATGTGTGCAGCTTTAAATACAGATCTGGCTTAAGGATGATCTGTGGTTGAATATAAATTTTAAGTGAAGGGTAATGGTAAGTAATATAACATCCACATGTCATGCCTCTTTAAACACTTACTGCCTGATGATAGGGACAACTGTAGCCTTGTGGTTACGGTATTGGACTAGTAGTCAGAAGGTTGCTGGTACAAGCCCCACCACTGCCATGTTGCCACTGTTGGGCTCCTGAGCAAGGCCCTTAACCCGCATTTGCTAAGATTGTCACAACTGTAAACCTCTTTGGATAAAAAGCGTCTTCTAAATGCGGATGTAAATGTAAAATGCACCATGTGACAAAGAACTAATTGAACGGTGTTTTTATTGTCTGTTTCACCACCGCTTCATCAGGCCACTTCATCACATGACACACACACACTTAAGTCAAATTTTAGTAGCTCCAGTTGGCCTGACTGCATGTTGTTGGACTTGTTGGTGGAAACCAGAGAACACAGAGGAAACCCACACGAACACAGCCAGAACAAGCAAAATTTACAAATAAAGGATCGATCCTAGGCTCGTCTTCCTTTGAGGCGACAGTGCTACCACCCTGCTTTCTGTCAGTCGAGCTAATTTTCAGTGTAAATAATCAGTCAAAATAGTAGTAAAATAAGTATATACATTTTGTTTGTTTCAGTTTGGTATGATTTCCACACATTATAAATCAATCTATAAATTAAAGGAAGGATTTTTGAAGGATGTATAAAAAAGGAAATGCAAATAATATTAAGAAATACTTTTTATTTTATTTTATGCCTTTTCCCCCCATTTTCTCCCAATGTAGTGTAATCAATTTGTCTTTCGCTGCTGGGGATCCCCGATTTTTTGCAGTTGAGGAGGGTACATTGCTGCTCACGCCTCCTTCGACCCGCGCTCAGCCCTTAATGGAACCCTGTTCCACCCATGCACTCTGCACAGACACCTCTATCCGCCAATCAGGTTCCTTACACAGCGGTTGAAGACCCCGCTCACATAGTCCGGTCATCCCTCCCTGCAGGCACTGCCAATTATGCCCGCTAGATGGCGCCCAGCTGACCGGTGGCAATGACGTGTTTTGAACAGAGAAGTTCAGAATTTCGGTGCTGGTACGCTAGCGGAATATCCTGCTGCGCCACCTGGGTTCCAAGAAATACTTTTAATCTGTTGATTAGAATACCTTTTACCCACAATATATATCTGCAGCAACTCACGTCTGGCACAGTGTTGCCACTTCTCGGGATATTTTCCAAGATCTTGGAATTTGGGGGATCGACTTGGGATTCGGGGATTTTGCCAAGTAATCTTGGGATTTTTTATTTGCACTCAAGCAATTAAATCTGAATGCAATTTTATGGTCTACAGTCATAAATAAGGAATGACAAAGCGTACTACTAAATAATAACCTTTGGTTGTTGCACCAATTAATGTTGTTACCGGACTTTCGGAGTCTGATACAGTCTGATTTTTTTTAATATTGCAATTTGTAAATATTAATACTGATAATGATCTCGCTTTTATTTTGTCAATTAATTCAGGACTTTTGTTTTTGTAAATAATTGTGAAAATACATTATCTATATCTTCACAATTTTGTCGTTGTCAGTTACTTAGGATTTTTGTGGCAAGATCTTGGGAATTCTTATAATGAAGAGTGGCAACACTGATCTGGCAGTAATGTTTATTTTATCTCTGACTAAATTATTGGAACACTTCACCTTTACAAGTATAGATTCCTCTGTACGTTTATTTGAGGCTTTCTGAAGTATCAAAAACATACATACTGCAGCGTAGATTATAAATTGTTGTTGTAGAAAGTGTTAGAAAGTCATTTAATTTTGTATCATGTCCTCTTAATTAAAATTAGTCAGGGCTAGTTTGACTGCACTTATTATAAAGAATGTAGGGCATGTGTCATCAGATTTGCCAGTGTGGCTGCTCTAATTAGCTACAAGCTTAAAGCAAGTACATAAACGCAAATGGAAATGTGAGGTCATTGAAATGTGTGCACGTATCCTGTTCTACATACTAACAAATGCTCTTATACATCTTACATTACTGTTAAAGTGTAAACAGTACTCCAGTACTCACACAGCTCACCCACTAATCAGTCCTACAACGTTTTTGATTCATTTTGACAGTTTGTGTGTCAGAGTGAATGTAGAGCTGATGAAATGTCATTGACGTGTTTGTACTGCTGAACAAGCTTCAGCTCAGCATGATTTACATTAAACTGCTCTGCCATGAATGTAAATACACCTGAATGAATGTTTGTTTTGTTAGGAATTTACCATCATGTTTTACACTTTGGTTCCATTCATGACAGGGCAGGTAGTTACCGGTTACCCATGATTCATTAGTTTAAGTTCAATTTCAAACACCATCACAGTAAATTTCAAACTCTAATTCATTTCACTTGCATGTATTTGGACTGCGGGAGAAAATCAGAGCTCCCAGAGATATAGGAAGAACATGCAAACTCCACATAGAGAGGACCCTGGACCGCTCCACCTGGGAATTGAACCCAGGACCTTATTGCTGTGACAGTGCTCATATATGAATGAATGAAAAATACACTTTGAGTGTAGATAAAGAAATACAGCTGCCACAGTGTCCCTTCAGCATTCTGATACACTTCAGAGCATCATGTAAAGTCAATCTTGCAGAACCAGAAGCATTTGCATGTTTGTGCTTTGTTTATTCTTATCCTAACAAAATTCATGTGAGGCAGAGTGTTATTCAAACCATAGTTTAACTATAAAAAGAACTATTTTAACAAACAGGCCAGACAAAAAGGTCGCTGGTTCAAGCCCCACCACTGCACAGTTGTCACTGTTGGACTCTTGAGCAAGGCTCTTAACCTTCAATTGCTTAGAAAGTATACTGTCATAGTACTGCAAGTTGCTTTGGATAAAAGTGTCTGCTTAATGCAGAAAATGTAAATATATATTCAGATGTGTTGTTTTATGTAATAGGATGTTTTCTCAGTAATTTTGTGATGATTTTACTCTATACTAATGTCTTATTGATGTTGCACTCCAGACTAATCTTGCTCTAGTAGCTGATGCATCAGGACCATGCAGAGGCTTATTTTGGTCTATATTTGAGTGCTAGCCATGTTTTCACCTGACGAAACAAGCTAAGAAAGGCACCAAAGTTCTGTTCAGAAGGACTGGATCCACCGATCAGCCATAACATTAAAACCACCTCCTTGTTTCTACACACACTGTCCATTTTATCAGCTCCACTTACCATGTACAAGTTCTACAATTACCAAATAGAAGTTCTACAATTACTGATTGCAGTCGATCTATTTCTCTACATACCTCTTTAGCCAGCTTTCACCCTGTTCTTCAATGGTCAGGACCACCACAGAGCAGTTATTATTTAGGTGGTGGATCATTCTCAGCACTGCAGTGACACTGACATGGTGGTGGTGTGTTAGTGTGTGTTGTGCTCGTATGAGTGGATCAGACACAGCAGCGCTGCTGGAGTTTTTAAATACCGTGTCCACTCACTGTCCACTCTATTAGACACTCCTACCTAGTTGGTCCACCTTGTAGATGTAAAGTCAGAGACGATCACTCATCTATTGCTTCTGCTTGAGTTGGTCATCTTCTAGACCTTCATCAGTGGTCACAGGGCGCTGCCCACAGGGCGCTGTTGGCTGGATGTTTTGGGTTGGTGGACTATTCTCAGTCCAGCAGTGACAGTGAGGTGTTTATAAACTCCATCAGAATTGCTGTGTCTTATTCACTTATACCAGCACAACACACACTAACACACCACCACCATGTCAGAGTCACTGCAGTGCTGAGAATGATTCAACACCCAAATAATACCTACTCTGTGGGGGTCCTGACCATTAAAGAACAGCATGAAAGGGGGCTAACAAAGCATGCAGAGAAACAGATGGACTACAGTCAGTAATCGTAGAACTACAAAGTAAGTGGAGCTGATAAAACAGACAGTGAGTGTAGAAACAAGGAGGTGGTTTTAATGTTATGCCTTATCGGTGTAGCTCTTATATGTAATTATAAATATTGTTTCTTTTTAAAAATATGTACATACCAGTGTACTGGGGAAATACACAACTTGTTTATTTTGGTAACGTTTTAGTCACTTTTAGTAATTTACCTTGCTGGTGGAGCATTTCTTCATAACTATAATCTGTAAAGCAGTGTTCTGTATATAAGATGAAGTCCTCGATTAGTGGTAACATGCTGCTGGTGCACCCTGAGAGTGTTTTACTGTTTATTGGAGTGTTGTACTGGAATCTGACTCACATGTACATTTTTTTGTTGTGTGACCTGTCTGGTTAAATAACAGATGCTCTCTGGCGTCCCTCAGGTTCTGTACAGAACGAGCTTTTTTAGAACATATGAAAACAATCCAGACTTTGGCTGCAGATGAAACAGTGAGTGAATAACTGAAGTACAGTATTGTTCCTGTCTGAACAGCATGCAGTACATTCTGGGTAAATACTTCTCACCTCGTATTGCGGGACTCAGGATGTGAATGTTTAAGATTGTTCAGCTGGACAACAAACAAGCCTTTTCTGGTCCATAGAAATTGTAATAAAGTCATTTAGTGTATAAATGGAATGAACACATTTATGTTTATTGTAAGTCATGCTGAGTACTCTGCTTTCAGCCCTCTGTGTAATCCATAGATATACGATTTACTTTCTGCTGAGGCCATTTAGATCTTTAGATATCTTTTATTGAAGTGGATTTATTTGCAGATTGATACGTAGTGGATGCTGACAGTATATAGAGATATTTGACTCCACTGGCGGTTTCCTGTTTTCCTGTTGTTTCAAGAAAACATTTCCTACTTCACTGGATAAAAACCATAAATCTTTAAAAATGTCAAAATAAAAAAACTGAACTGACCTTAAAAATAACTTTGTTTTCCTACAGACATTTTTTCTTGACAGTTGTTGAATAGAATTGCTCTGAGGTTCTGTCTTCCACTGTCTTTTTTAAAAAAAACAACAGAGTCTGTGAAAAGTGAAAGTGTGTTTGATGAGTGTGTGTGTGTGTGTTTGGTGTGTATGGTGTAGTGATATCTAACTGTTATTAACTGATATTCGACAGGTCAAAATATAAAACAAATATAAAACAAATCACTGAAGTTCATATCAACACGTGTTTATACTTTATTGAATAAAAACAGCGTAACATAGTGAAAGTGACACTAGTTACATTTACAGTGTTTAAATAGTCAGTCAGTATCCAACAGTCCATAACATTACATAACAGAGATGTCACCAATATTTTAAAGTTCTTCCTGACAACATAAGTGCAGCTATTATAAGAAGAGAATCAGAGTTCTACCTTTATATAATAACACAGATCTACATGTGCAGAGTTGAACATACTTGGACACCTGATGCAGAATATCATTCATTTAGGATTTTAGTGTGTTATATTTCTACGCTACATGAATTAAATAGTCCTAACATGTAACATCGTGGGCGGCACGGTGACTCGGTGGGTAGCACTGTCGCCTCACAGCAAGAAGGTCCTGCGTTCGATCCCCAGGCGGTCCGGGTCCTTTGTGTATGGAGTTTGCATGTTCTTCCCGTGTCTGCGTGGGTTTCCTCCGGGAGCTCCGGTTTCCTCCCACAGTCCAAAAACATGCAGTCAGGTTAATTGGAGACACTGCATTGCCCTATAAATGAATGTGTGTGTGTGTGTGTCTGCCCTGCGATGGACTGGCGTCCCGTTCAGGGTGTTACTGTGTGCCTTGCGCCCATTGAAAAGCTGGAATAGGCTCCAGCACATCGATCCTAATTGGATAAGCAGATAAGAAAATGAATGAATGAATGAATGAATGTAACAT
Organism: Trichomycterus rosablanca; assembly: GCF_030014385.1. Lineage (NCBI taxonomy): Eukaryota > Metazoa > Chordata > Actinopteri > Siluriformes > Trichomycteridae > Trichomycterus > Trichomycterus rosablanca. The sequence continues at coordinate 9,361,932 of NC_085992.1, read as the reverse complement.
CATTTCCTGTTTGGCTTAGAATTGCAGCAAGCTGTCTAACCTTTGTGAACTTACCTGGCGCATGTGCACTGAGGTTGGGTGAGGTTGAGTCAGATTTTATCAGGCTGCACACTAGCTTTGTATGACTTGTGTGTTAGTGTACTGTCTTGTAAATTTGAAACAAACCCGAGATAGGAAGTTCTGGAGGTGCTGGTGGTGATGGCTTTATTTACACTGCCTTTTTTCAGCTGCACCACAGTGATGTCTTAAACTATTTTAGATTGGCATAGTATGAAGATTATAGTGTAGTTATTAACTATTATTGGTAGGAGTGCTGTAAATCCTGGAATGTGTACAAACCAATGCTTTAAACTTCATAATTACTACCTAGAATATCACAGTCTCATTCTACTTCCACCACTACTCCAACCACTTGAAGTAATTAGGCACGCTACTTGATCACAGTTGTGTTTTAACTAGAGATGCATGAGTACCGATACTGGTATCGGGTATTTGCCCGATACCGCACTCATTTACTTGTACTCGTACTCGCAAACGAGGCTCCGATACTAAACATCCGATACCGTGTGCCTAGTGCACTACATGATTTTTGCCCTGATTTTCTCTCGGCGACTGGTCGGCGCTAGATTTGCCGGCTCGGGAGCAACTCGGCGTTCATACGGCGATCAAAACTCGGCTCTCGATCGCTAAGTGCGAACTATACAACAACTCGATCCGACCGGCTCGCCGAGCGCTCGGCGACCAGATCGAGTTTTCTAGCATGTCAGATATCTGATCCAATAGGTATGTACTTGTACTTGTACTCGGTTGGGAAAAAATTGTATTGATGCATCCCTAGTTTTAACAGTTAGATGATTATTAAAATGGTTATGGTAACAACATACAATATTATCTTTAAACAAATTAATGCTGATATCAGATTGTAAACAAACTGATTTAAACCAGTCTTAACCTCTAAGCTGTATTGATAGTAAACTTTCTCTATCAATATTTTATACAGCAGTGGTGGATGTGTGTTGCAAGGTCAGTAGTTGAACAATCATGTTTGTATCTGAATGAACTGAGACGGCAGCCACATGACATTCCAGAAATCCACATCTCCCAAACTTAGCAGGTAACTTTTTGTTTATAGGGTTTGAGTTGTGGAGAGATGGTGTGTGTGTGTGTGTGTTTAATTTAACTCCAGATGGGTCTTTGGAATCAACTCCTAAAATTTAAAATACTGTACAACAAGTTCTTTGACTTGAATTTTCTCATGTCTTACTGGAAAGCATAAAGAATTGTAGATGCAAATTAACTTTCCAAAAAGAGACGGAGTTTAACGAGCCATGAGGCGTTCATTGCCATGTTGACAGTAAGTGTAGAAACAAGGTGATGGTTTTAATGTTATGGCTGATCAGTGTATGTGGGTAGTTCTATGATGTAAATAGACTGCAGCGAGGGTCACATACAGTGTATCACAAAAGTGAGTACACCCCTCACATTTCTGCAAATATTTTATTATATCTTTTCATGGGACAACACTATAGAAATAAAACTTGGATATAACTTAGAGTACTCAGTGTACAACTTGTATAGCAGTGTAGATTTACTGTCTTCTGAAAATAACTCAACACACAGCCATTAATGTCTAAATGGCTGGCAACATAAGTGAGTACACCCCACAGTGAACATTGTGCCCAAAGTGTCAATATTTTGTGTGACCACCATTATTATCCAGCACTGCCTTAACCCTCCTGGGCATGGAATTCACCAGAGCTGCACAGGTTGCTACTGGAATCCTCTTCCACTCCTCCATGATGACATCACGGAGCTGGTGGATGTTAGACACCTTGAACTCCTCCACCTTCCACTTGAGGATGCGCCACAGGTGCTCAATTGGGTTTAGTCCATCACCTTTACCTTCAGCTTCCTCAGCAAGGCAGTTGTCATCTTGGAGGTTGTGTTTGGGGTCGTTATCCTGTTGGAAAACTGCCATGAGGCCCAGTTTTCGAAGGGAGGGGATCATGCTCTGTTTCAGAATGTCACAGTACATGTTGGAATTCATGTTTCCCTCAATGAACCGCAGCTCCCCAGTGCCAGCAACACTCATGCAGCCCAAGACCATGATGCTACCACCACCATGCTTGACTGTAGGCAAGATACAGTTGTCTTGGTACTTCTCACCAGGGCGCCGCCACACATGCTGGACACCATCTGAGCCAAACAAGTTTATCTTGGTCTCGTCAGACCACAGGGCATTCCAGTAATCCATGTTCTTGGACTGCTTGTCTTCAGCAAACTGTTTGCGGGCTTTCTTGTGCGTCAGCTTCCTTCTGGGATGACGACCATGCAGACCGAGTTGATGCAGTGTGCGGCGTATGGTCTGAGCACTGACAGGCTGACCTCCCACGTCTTCAACCTCTGCAGCAATGCTGGCAGCACTCATGTGTCTATTTTTTAAAGCCAACCTCTGGATATGACGCCGAACACGTGGACTCAACTTCTTTGGTCGACCCTGGCGAAGCCTGTTTCGAGTGGAACCTGTCCTGGAAAACCACTGTATGACCTTGGCCACCATGCTGTAGCTCAGTTTCAGGGTGTTAGCAATCTTCTTATAGCCCAGGCCATCTTTGTGGAGAGCAACAATTCTATTTCTCACATCCTCAGAGAGTTCTTTGCCATGAGGTGCCATGTTGAATATCCAATGGCCAGTATGAGAGAATTGTACCCAAAACACCAAATTTAACAGCCCTGCTCCCCATTTACACCTGGGATCTTGATACATGACACCAGGGAGGGACAACGACACATTTGGGCACAATTTGGACATGTTCACTGTGGGGTGTACTCACTTATGTTGCCAGCTATTTAGACATTAATGGCTGTGTGTTGAGTTATTTTCAGAAGACAGTAAATCTACACTGCTATACAAGTTGTACACTGACTACTCTAAGTTATATCCAAGTTTCATGTCTATAGTGTTGTCCCATGAAAAGATATAATGAAATATTTGCAGAAATGTGAGGGGTGTACTCACTTTTGTGATACACTGTAGGTGAACAGCACAAAATGATTCATGCAAAGTTTACTGAATTTGGTACTTGGACTGGAAGTTTGTCAGAGATTGTTAGGCTTACAGCAAAACCATTTTAAATCATTTTTTGTAGATTGAAAGTAAAATAAGCAAAAGCAATTTAGAAAAACTGCAGTGCTGCAACATTGATTTAGAATGTGTAAATGGTTTTAATGTCTAACGTTGCAACATTTACAGATTGCTTTGTGGTCGTTTTACATGTTTAATAAGCCCCAGCCACATCTTACTAAACAGTATTAATAATGTATAGTGGAAAAAAGAAAAGACAGAAATACCAGTCACTTCCTGACTGTTTTACCAGCGTTTGGAGGTCTGTTCATTTTCCAGACAGCAGTGATTGCTTTGGGGGCTTCAGATGGTCCCCCACAACGAAATGAACAGCGAGGAGTCTGGAACAGATTTCAGTGAAACCTTGTAAAATGCACACAAGTCATTACTGAGTTTAATATTCTCTTTTTGTATTACATATTTTCCTCTGTCTGCTTTCTCTGCATCTTTCTTACTTGCTTTTCTTGCACACAAATAACTCTATCATTATCACTTACTGTATATCTGATTATCAAATTGCTAAACTGAATAATCAATTTAAAATACTAGATAAACAAAGTACATTTTAGCTCAGCAGTTAAGTTATGCAGTTCACTTTTACTGTTTTTTCAGGATTTATCTCTGAATCTAGTCATTTCCAATTCCCGATTGTGAACCTGCTGCTGCATGCACGACCCTCGATCTGACCAAGGAGAGCCGGATCTCCACACGCCCCTTCTGACACATGTCTGCTTCTTATTACCTGGCAGTGTTGGGTTCCCACACAGAGTCACGCTAAGCTCTATGTGACCCCCCTCCCCTACTTTTAAACTCACAACCTACCTCACCCCTTTTACACTCACATACGCCAAAAATCGGAAAGTGTCTTTTTGACTGCCAGTAAACACAGGAATGTCATCCCAATCAACTCCCAGCTGCTGAAGAGATGCATTATTACAGTTTTTTTGTAATGATGTTAGAGCTCTAAGTATCGACTGATTGGCGAGACCTATCCAGTATGGCGATGCTTATGTAACCAAGTCGATTAACTTTAAGCAAGTAGTTTAAATTTTTTAAGGTGTGTTGGTGTTGTTTTTATTTAAATCAAGGTTTCAGCATTAAATATTAGGGATGTAATGATACACTCTACCCACGATGCGATACGATTCACGATACTGGGTTCATGATATGTTTTTTTCCCGATTTTTTTAAACAAAATGAAATTGAAGACAAATTATGACAAAGTTTCCTTTAATTATTTCTCTGTAAAAAAATAAAATACTGTATTTGTGATTATCTTTTATTTATCTAAATAATGAATGCCCTTTTATTTCTGAGGTAGGTACAAACTATGCCAAATAATAAAACAAATCCAACATTATATAAATAAATGAATAATACAAATAAAGAAAGTATCCTCACATAAATAAATTTGGCTGGAAAATCCCCCCTACCTGGCAACTTTGTGAAGTGCCGTCAACCAGGTGAGGTGAATAGCGCCAGTGCCCTCTGCTGTTTAAAGTGAATATCGATTCATTTTAAATGAATAACCGATTCGAATCATGGCACATGTACACCGATTTTTAACTGTCTTGTGGTGCATCGTTACATCCTTACTAAATATGGTTGAGATTTAAAATAAAACATTGACAGAGCAATTCTAAGTTTCAAGCTGTCAAATCCTTACTACATGCCAACTATTAAAACCATGAATACTGACTAAATCAAGTAAACTGTGTCTTCACATTTTAAGCGTGTTAAATACATATAACCCCAGTTACTAGTGCCAGATCAGATTTTTTTCATGTACATGAGCTAAATAATCAGAGATCAGAAAATGTTCCATTTGTGTTTCATTTCTCTGAGGTTTTGTGTTGGACCTGCATATTTTTTCTAATAAACCAGACTAATTTCTGTATGGAATTTCCTGTAAGAGGCTGATGTTTCTGTTTAGGTGTGTGTGTGTGTGTGTGTGTGTGTGTGTGTGTGTTATGTTGAAGATATTTTGTTGTTGTTAGCGTGCAGAGAATGTTAGATGCTGTGTGTTAAATGAGGAGTAATTGCACACACAGTTGTACATGTTGTGCAGAACAGAAGCAACCAAATCCTGTAGTGTTAATTACTTTAACACGCAATTTTGTTCTGCTCTCTTTAGTTCTTATTATTTTTTTCTTCCGTCACCTCTTTCTACCTAATTATGGTCATTTTGGGTGGCATGGTTGCCTCACAGCAGCAAGGTCCTGGGTTTGATTCCCAGGTGGGGCGGTCCGGGTTCTTTCTGTGTGGAGTTTGCATGTTCTCCCCGTGTCTGTGTGGGTTTCCTCCGGGAGCTCCGGTTTCCTCCCACAGTCCAAAGAAATGCAAGTTGCGAGGTGAATTGGAGATACTAAATTGTCCATGACTGTGTTGGACACTAAAACTGATGAATCTTGTGTAATGAGTAACTACCGTTTCTGTCATGAATGTAACCAAAGTGTAAAACATAACCTTAAAATCCTAATAAATAATAAATAAATAAATATTATGGTCATTTTCTTTAAGTTTTTTCTATTTTTGTTTTCTTTTGGAGCCAAAGCCATTGTAAAGTGGACGGTCAATGTTCAGCTCTGTTATTGTATAATTTTTTTATGTGTTTCTTTAACAAATGGCTATTTGTCATTTTTTCTTATTTTTAGTTATTAATTTTCTAGTCAGACCAAGGTTTGTAGATTGTCACATGCCCTCTCTGAGACATGCACTGTCACTGACTGTGTAACGCTATGTGGGCTAGACGGACAGGAGGGGCGGACACAAACGCAGAGATGTGTAAACAACAGATTTAATATAACAAAAGACAGGACATACCACGCTAAGAGGACTAACAAAGCTAACAAGGCTAAACAAAGACTAAACAGGACTAAACAGACTAACAGGACTAAATAGATTAACAGGACTAAACAGACTAACAGGCTAAACAGACCAACAGGATTAAACAGACTAACAGGACTAAACAGACTGGACAGGACTAAACAGACTAACAGGCTAAACAGACTAACAGGATTAAACAGACTAACAGGACTAAACAGATTAACAGGACTAAACAGACCAACAGGATTAAACAGACTAACAGGACTAAACAGACTGGACAGGACTAAACAGACTAACAGGCTAAACAGACTAACAGGATTAAACAGACTAACAGGACTAAACAGATTAACAGGACTAAACAGACTAACAGGCTAAACAGACCAACAGGATTAAACAGACTAACAGGACTAAACAGACCAACAGGATTAAACAGACTAACAGGACTAAACAGACTGGACAGGACTAAACAGACTAACAGGCTAAACAGACTAACAGGACTAAACAGACTGGACAGGACTAAACAGACTAACAGGCTAAACAGACTAACAGGATTAAGGACTAAACAGACTAAACAGAACTAAACAGACTAAACAGGCTAACGGACAGGCTAATACACACAGGCTAACAAACAAGGACTAAGCTAACAGACAGGGGCTGAACAGTGACTAAACTAAACAGGCTAACAAAGCTACACAGGCTAAACAGACTAAACAGGTTAAACAGACTAAACAGACAGGACAGGACTAAACAGACAGAACAGGACTAAACAGACTAAACAGGACTAAACAGACTAACTGGCTAAACAGACTAAATTACCAGGAGCAAACAGACAGAGTTACCATGGGCAAACAGACAGGGTTACCAGGAGCAAACAGACAGAGTTACCAGGAGCAAACAGACAGAGTTACACTCAATAATCTCCAACCAGCCTTTCCCTGAGCCTCTCCTAAATAGTAGCAGCTGGGGCTAATTAGCCCCAGCTAACCAATCAGGAGAGGGAGGCTGGCTGGAGACTGGGGAGAGAAGGGCGTGGCACACTGGAGCACAGGATCACCCTGAGGCTCCAAGCGTGACAGTAGGCCCCTCCCTGAAGGCACGACTCCTGGCGTGCCCAAATAAAAAAACCAAAAACAAAAAGGAGGTCCTGGACCCTGAGGGGCATATTTGAAGTAATTTAATATGCCTTGCGGTAGGCATGATAGGAGACCAGAAGCGCTGTCGGGGAGCGCCGACGAGAGTTCAAAAGCGCCGTCGGGGGGCGCCATCGCCGGAACAGAAGTACCATCGGAGGGCGCCAACACAGAAACAGGAGCGCCATCTGGGGGCGTCATCTCGGAAACAGGAGCGCCATCTGGGAGTGCCAACGAGGAAACAGAAGCACCTTCGAAGGACACCAACTCTGGAACAGGAGCGCCATCAGGGGGCGCCAACTCAGGAACAGGAGTGCCGTCGGAGGACACCAACTCTGGAACAGGAGCGCCATCAGGGGGCGCCAACTCAGGAACAGAAGTGCCGTCGGAGGACACCAACTCAGGAACAGAAGTGCCGTCGGAGGACACCAACTCAGGAACAGAAGTGCCGTCGGAGGACACCAACTCAGGAACAGAAGTGCCGTCGGAGGACACCAACTCAGGAACAGAAGTGCCGTCGGGATGCGCCAACTCAGGAACAGAAGCCAGCTGCGTGGAGCCTGGCGAAGAGGTTTCGGGAGTCAGCTGCGGTGAGCCTGGCGAAGAGGCTTCGGGAGTCAGCTGCGGTGAGCCTGGCGAAGAGGCTTCGGGAGTCAGCTGCGGTGAGCCTGGCGAAGAGGCTTCGGGAGTCAGCTGCGGTGAGCCTGGCGAAGAGGCTTCGGGAGTCAGCTGCGGTGAGCCTGGCGAAGAGGCTTCGGGAGTCAGCTGCGGTGAGCCTGGCGAAGAGGCTTCGGGAGTCAGCTGCGGTGAGCCTGGCGAAGAGGCTTCGGGAGTCAGCTGCGGTGAGCCTGGCGAAGAGGCTTCGGGCGTCAGCTGCGATGAGCCTGGCGAAGAGGCTTCGGGAGTCAGCTGCGGTGAGCCTGGCGAAGAGGCTTCGGGAGTCAGCTGCGGTGAGCCTGGCGAAGAGGCTTCGGGAGTCAGCTGCGGTGAGCCTGGCGAAGAGGCTTCGGGAGTCAGCTGCGGTGAGCCTGGCGAAGAGGCTTCGGGAGTCAGCTGCGGTGAGCCTGGCAAAGAGGCTTCGGGAGTCAGCTGCGGTGAGCCTGGCGAAGAGGCTTCGGGAGTCAGCTGCGGTGAGCCTGGCGAAGAGGCTTCGGGAGTCAGCTGCGGTGAGCCTGGCGAAGAGGCTTCGGGAGTCAGCTGCGGTGAGCCTGGCGAAGAGGCTTCGGGAGTCAGCTGCGAAAATCCTTGAGAAACTCCTTGAAACAGCTGTGAGGACCCTGAAGAGGCGTCCGAAGTCACTAGCGAAAACACTGGAAAAACGTCATTCAGCTGCGAGGACCCTGGAGAGGCGTCCAAAGTCAGCTGCAAAAACACTGGAGAAACGTCACTCAGCTGAGAAAACACTGGAGAGGCGTCCGAAATCAGCTGCTTGGATCCTGAATATGCGTCAAAAGCCAGCTGTTTGGACCCTGGAGAAACTGGACTCAGCTGCGAAAACACTGGAGAGGCGTCCGAAATCAGCTGCTTGGACCCTGGATATGCGTCAAAAGTCAGCTGTTTGGACCCTGGAGAAACTGGACTCAGCTGCGAAAACACTGGAGAGGCATCCGGAATCAGCTGCTTGGACCCTGGATATGCGTCAAAAGTCAGCTGTTTGGACCCTGGAGAAACTGAACTCAGCTGAACCTGAGTACACGGGACTGGAGCCGGCAAACAAACAGAGAGACCCTCGGAGCCCTTGGGGTCGAAACAGGAAATAGGACCTAAATAATTTTGGCTGGCTCCTAACATGGACTTGGGACAGTCACGAGCTTTATAAGCGGGCACTGGCTCCTGGACCACATCCGCAGTGGGCACTGGGGAAAACTTAACCTCCCCAGTGGGCACTGGATGCCAGGTATAAGCTGCAGTGGGCACTTTGCTACATGAAAATTTGGTTCTCATGAGGCCCTCAAAATCCTTCACCGAGTTCAGCACAACTCCCCTGTCAGACCAAAGCTGCTTAGCCCACTCACGAGCAGCACCCCTCAGTCTAGACATCATAAATCGTACCTTGTCGATTTCAGTTGGCTGGGGGTCCAGAAGGTTCTGCAGGTAGAGCTGGCTCTGTAGAAGGAAGCCTTCAACCCTATGGTTGCTTCCATCATAAGGAGCCGGCCTACTAAGCGGGAAGACTAGAGGAAACCTCATAGATCCCAAGTCTGGGAAAACATGAACAAGCAACATCTCGCTGTGTCCTAATAGGGGGAGATTATTCTGTAACGCTATGTGGGCTAGACGGACAGGAGGGGCGGACACAAACGCAGAGATGTGTAAACAACAGATTTAATATAACAAAAGACAGGACATACCACGCTAAGAGGACTAACAAAGCTAACAAGGCTAAACAAAGACTAAACAGGACTAAACAGACTAACAGGACTAAACAGACTAACAGGACTAAACAGACTGGACAGGACTAAACAGACTAACAGGCTAAACAGACTAACAGGATTAAACAGACTAACAGGACTAAACAGATTAACAGGACTAAACAGACCAACAGGATTAAACAGACTAACAGGACTAAACAGATTAACAGGACTAAACAGACTAACAGGCTAAACAGACCAACAGGCTAAACAGACTAACAGGACTAAACAGACTGGACAGGACTAAACAGACTAACAGGCTAAACAGACTAACAGGATTAAACAGACTAACAGGATTAAACAGACTAACAGGACTAAACAGATTAACAGGACTAAACAGACCAACAGGATTAAACAGACTAACAGGACTAAACAGACTGGACAGGACTAAACAGACTAACAGGACTAAACAGATTAACAGGACTAAACAGACTAACAGGCTAAACAGACCAACAGGATTAAACAGACTAACAGGACTAAACAGACTGGACAGGACTAAACAGACTAACAGGCTAAACAGACTAACAGGATTAAACAGACTAACAGGACTAAACAGACTGGACAGGACTAAACAGACTAACAGGCTAAACAGACTAACAGGATTAAGGACTAAACAGACTAAACAGAACTAAACAGACTAAACAGGCTAACGGACAGGCTAATACACACAGGCTAACAAACAAGGACTAAGCTAACAGACAGGGGCTGAACAGTGACTAAACTAAACAGGCTAACAAAGCTACACAGGCTAAACAGACTAAACAGGTTAAACAGACTAAACAGACAGGACAGGACTAAACAGACAGAACAGGACTAAACAGACTAAACAGGACTAAACAGACTAACTGGCTAAACAGACTAAATTACCATGGGCAAACAGACAGAGTTACCATGGGCAAACAGGCAGGGTTACCAGGAGCAAACAGGCAGAGTTACCAGGAGCAAACAGGCAGAGTTACACTCAATAATCTCCAACCAGCCTTTCCCTGAGCCTCTCCTAAATAGTAGCAGCTGGGGCTAATTAGCCCCAGCTAACCAATCAGGAGAGGGAGGCTGGCTGGAGACTGGGGAGAGAAGGGCGTGGCACACTGGAGCACAGGATCACCCTGAGGCTCCAAGCGTGACAGACTGCTTCTTTTCACCTGTCAAAGGTAATCGTTTGGGTAGGTGCCTTGACCAACCAGCAGAGACTGTAATTGCAGCAGCGATAAGGAACCCCTATTCAACCACTGTTCCTTCTTCTACAGATACACATTTAATCAAGTGTCTTTGTAGGTGCCTGGCTGGTCAATAGCAGAACTGATATTTGAGCTTGGATCTTAGTGGCGGTGGTTTTATCCTCAACAATTTCTCATTTTCCTTTGGAATCACTGGGTTCAATGCAGTAACACACCCAGGACAAGATGCCAATCCATCTCAGGGCATTTGTCTGGAGTTTCAACCCTTAAAGTTCTGTATTAATGTAGGTTACCTTTAAGGCTCTCACTTTCTTCCCACATATAAATAATATCCCATTATTTGGATAGGATGCTCTAAAATTGCCCATAGGTAAGAGTAAGTAATTATGATGCCCTGTGGTGAACTGGTATCTAAAACAGGCTGCAGATAAAATTCCAACAAGGAATATAGCAGTTACTGTAATAACGACTGGATGGATGAATGAAATTCCGTTCTCTCTGAGCGGCTCTGAGATTCCAATAAATAAATCAGCAGTAATTCCTGCCAGGGGTTGAAGGTCATTTGCCTTTTAGAACATCTTCCTGTTTACCTAGTGAAGCCCAGATGTGTGTTTTGACTGTGGAATGCCAGTGACTGACCACCCGTGGCCCTAATCTGCCCTGACATTGTCTGGCTACAGTGCACACACAATCCACCTTGCTCATTAGGGAACACTGGCATTCATTCTGCTCTGCTGGAGATTGGCAACACAAGGTCGTGCTGTAGCCGTTCATTGTTGCAGATTTTACTCTGTATAGTGACATTACTGGAAACGGATACAAATCAGAAATAATAGGCAAGGTCATGGCAGAAATAATAGACAGTGTCATATGTGCAGTAAATTGTTGTAAAATAGGAGACAAAAGTTGTAATTCACTATTAAGTTTGGCCTTTAACTTAAGTCAAGTCAAGTCACCTTTATTTCTATAGCACATTTAAAAGACAACGTGTGTCAACCAACCAAAGTGCTGTACATTAAAATCAAGTATAAATACCACTCAAATACCATACAGAAATATTCATGTTCTTTATATGAATTGTAATTACCTGCATTTAATGATTTAAATCATCTGCATCAATTTTGCTGTGATAGCTTAGAAGTAGAATAGAAAGCCTTAATTTATCATATATACATATACAGGTGTACAGTACAACCAAATTCTTTCTTCACATATCCCAGCTTATTTTGGAAGCTACGGTCAGAGCGCAGCGTCAGCCATTGAACGGCGCCTCTGGAGCAAAGAGGGTTTTGCTCAAGGGCCCAACAGTGGCTGAATGGCAGAGCGGGGATTCGAACTCTCAACCTTTCAGTTGATAGCCCAAAGCCCTACCCACTAGGTTGCTGGTTTGGGCCCTAAACTGGAAGGTTGTCACTGTTGGGCACTTGTCTTAAACATAGGTGGGATGTTTCATCATATTGCTGTTTTTTTTACTCTCCAGACCATGGATGGGTGTAGTATTAATGGATTTCAAGCACCCAAGAATACAGTGTTTTCATTTCTGCCTAGTGCCAGTATTTGCCAGAAATTAGCATCAGATTCTGTACTTTGGATACGGTTATTAAAAATGAATGAATGAATACTGAGTTATTCCAGTTAGTGTGGTCATATTTAAATACCTGATTGCAATTCACTTCTGTTACTGCTGCTGACCTCCACTACTGACCGAGGATGGCCGTGACTAATACACGCCCCCTCCGGCACATGTGTAGTAGCCGACCACTTCTTTTTGTTTTTACCTACACAAGATTTTAAGGGTTTATATGGAGATCTGTAATGTGAGGTTGTAATTGCAGCAGTTATGAGGAATCCCCTCCAGCACTCCCATCCTTCGTGGGTCCATGTAGGCTGTATAAGCACCCGCCGTGCTGGTAGCAGAGCTGAGATCTCAGCACCGATGTGTTCATGCGTGTTTTACTACTGTGCCACCCGAGCATCTCGAGTGATTATCATTTTAGGTAGGGTGACCATATTTTGGTTTGCAAAATAGAGGACACTTGGCAGGATGGCAGTGTGAATTTTCATTTGCGCTCAGGCATTTAATGGTGAAATCAGTGCAAAAACACACAAAGAATAGCGCACACAGTCTACAAAAGCCAAATCCATTTTTGGTGATTTACAAATCCTGACTGGACACATTTTTAGGTCCAAAAAAGTAGACTTGTCTTGGAAAAAGAGGACGTATGGTCACCCTATTTTAGGCCATTTGTGCTTCCTTGGTTTTGGTACTGGAAATATCACATATACCACATACTGTATACTTTGCATATGCCAGGATGAATGTTTGTATGTTTATGAAAGAGCTTTTGTTTGTGTACGTCTGCTACAGCTGTTTTGTTTTGACTGGGTTTTCCAGCAGACGGATCCTTGGTGTTCGTGTTACTTTATATTCCATCTGGATCAGAAACACAGACATCTCTCTCTCTCTCTCTCTCTCTCTCTCTCTCTCTCTCTCTCTCTCTCTCTCTCTCTCTCTCTCTCTCTCTCTCTCTTTCTCTGTTTCTTGCTTTCTCCATGGTTGGAGATGTCTCTTTATCATCTTTTGCTTTGACATTGAGGAATTTCTCCTCTGCCTAGAATTGCCAACTCAAGCAGAACTGCACTTCTCCTGCATTTGTATTATTTGCCTGAGAGACTTTTTGCCATTGCATCATGCACCGCTGAAGACTAATCTTTTTTTTTGCCTTTTTCTGGTCCCATAACATTCCTGTGTGTGGATTAAACACTAAGCCTGGGTATAAACAACAGAAGAGTTTGGGATGGGATTTTGTTATACAAGGATCAAGCTATGTCAGGTTTATGACATTTTGTAGAGTGACCTAATCCTGGTTTCCTATGTCAGAGGAGAAGGTTTTGGGCACGGTGGTAACCGAACTCCTCCTGCCTCCTCCTTTATCACTATACATAACTGGTGAAAAGAAAGGAAAGTGAATACCTCTACACCCTACTACTCACAAATCAGGTCATTCTAATTTTCTCACCTCGTTCAGAGGAGCTACGTAGCTGGCAGCAGTTTCTGTTTTCTCTGTCTATCATTTGCTTTGATGAGGGAGGCAGTGAAAGAGTAAAGGAGAAATGTAGACAGCCGGCAGTGTTTCCTCAGTACAGGTGAACTCTCAGCAGCTTTAATGTCTCTATCTGGAGATGATGAGAGTTGCTTTAACTCACTTTTCTTCATGCCAAAAAGACACAGTATATACACTGATGAGGCATAACATTATGACCACCTTCCTAATATTGTGAAAAGATGCAGTCGGCTACTGCACACATTTCGTGTGTCAGTTCGCTCTTCTCAGTCGTGGCAGAGATCAGCACCAGTAGAGAGGAAGCGTAACGCAGTTGGGTAAAAATTGGACGCACTAAAAATCGGGAGAAAAAGGGAGAAAATGCCTTTCAAAAAAACATCGGTGTTTTCTGATATTTTTATTCATAAAAAAGACATTTATTTAATAATAATAATAATAATAATACATTTTATTTATATAGCGCTTTTCAAGATACTCAAAGACGCTTTACATAAGACAAATAATCAAAACAAATACGTACATACACCATACAAATCATAGTACAAAATCAAAATAGTACATCAACATCAAGAATAATTAAGATAAAAACAAAGAGAGCAGCATAAGACAGTTCATTAAAAATTAGCTAAATTATGAGAGAGAACAACAAATATAGAACAATTTCTTAAAATTAGACAGAAACAGGACAGATTTACATGCAATCAAGTTTTAGGATCTAGGACTTCACATTTCTGTCGTGATCTAAGTATAAAAACTATTAAAAAGAATAGCAAAAATAAAAGCATTTATTTCGTGTTGTTACAAGTTAAATGCCATATTGAATAGATGAGTTTTGAGAAGTGACTTGAATTTGGACAGGTCAGGACAATCTCGTAGGTGTTTGGGGAGAGCATTCCATAAAGATGGAGCAGCTATGGAAAAGGCCCTGTCACCCCAGGTCCGGTGCTTGGTCCTAGAGGGTATGGACAGTAGGTTAGCCTCAGAAGAGCGAAGGCTACGGGAGGGAATGTGCTGATGGAGCAGGTCGGTGAGGTAGGATGGGGCCTGATTATGGAGAGCTTTGTGAGTGAATAGAAGAATTTTGAATTGAATGCGTTGAGCAACGGGAAGCCAATGAAGTTTTTGTAGAACAGGTGTAATATGATCACGGGAGCGAGTATGAGTAAGGAGGCGAGCAGCTGAATTCTGGATATACTGAAGTTTTTTTAGGATTTTGTTAGATGTACCATAAAGGATGCTATTGCAATAATCAATTCTGGATGTAATAAAAGCATGAATCAAGGTTTCGGCGGCAGAAAAGGAGAGTGATGGACGTAGACGTGCTATGTTTTTTAGATGAAAGAAAGCAGTTTTGGTGATGTGATTTACATGGCGGTCAAAAGAGAGGTTGCTATCAAAAATTACACCAAGATTTCGGATGTTAGAAGACGGAGACAAAGTGTCATTATCAATGGTAATTTGAAAATTTTTTGTGGTTTTTGCCAGGGTTGTAGGACCTACGATGATCATATCTGATTTTTCACAGTTTAATTTGAGGAAATTAGCTTTCATCCACAATTTCATTTCAGTGATGCAATTTGTCAGAGTGGAGTGAAGTTCAGTATTAATGGATTTGGAGGAGATGTAAAGCTGAATATCATCAGCATAGCAGTGGAAATGTAAACCATGCCGACGTATGATGTCACCAAGGGGGAGCATATAAAGAATAAACAAAAGGGGACCTAACACTGAGCCTTGGGGAACGCCTTGGGACAGTGGAGCAATGGCAGAACTACAATTGTTGATATTAACAAACTGTTGTCTGTTTACGAGATATGACCTTAACCACAAAAGGGCAGTACCAGTGATGTTGACAGAGGATTCAAGGCGGGACAGAGAATATTAATTTGTCCAGAGTCTGAGGAAAGAAGAAGGTCATTTGTGACTTTGAGGAGGGCTGACTCAGTGCTGTGCTGGGGGCGGAAACCAGACTGAAATGATTCAAATAGATTATTGGAATTTAGGTGATCTTTGAGCTGTGACATTAAAGCTGTGAGCTGCTATTTAAATTTTCTGTCACAATATTTGTGGCCAATGATTGAAAACTTACACTATATGGTCAGAAATATGTAGACACCCCTTCTAATTATTGAGTTCAGGTGTTTCATCCACACCTGAGCCATGATTCCTGTACCTGTTGCCAATTCACCTGCTTATTGTAAAATATTTGCAAATACTAAAAGGGTGGCACGGTGGCTCAGTGGGTAGCACTGTCGCCTCAAAGCAAGTAGGTCCTGGGTTTGGTCCCCAGGTGGGGTGTTGTAGGTCCTTTCTGTGTGGAGTTTGCATATTCTCCCCATGTCTGTGTGTAGTTTGCATGTTGTCTGTGTGAGCATCAAACTTGTGAACTGATGAATCTTGTGTAATGAGTAACTACCGTTTCTGTCATGAATGTAACCAAAGTGTAAAACATGACGTTAAGATCCTAATAAATAATCCTAATAATAATAAATTGATTATTCTATAAAATCTTCACTCTGATTTTACGTGAGTCCCAATTTCTTTTGAGTGTGTTGGGGCATCAAATTCAAGATTGGTTTATATTTACAAAATCCAATCAAGTTGGTCAGCAAAAACATTAAAAGTTATTTCTTTGTACTTTTTGTCAGTTAAATAAAGATTCAAGAGAAGAAACAAAGCACAGATCTTTGTTTTATTGCATTTTACAACATGTCCCAACTTTTCTTGAAATTAGGATGTATGTTTTATTGGAGTGTTAAGGCCTTAGCATACTTCATGCGGAGATGACGTTCAACGTTGAATGTGATGTAATTGCGGGGAAATCGAACGTCGCTTGCCTTGTCGTGCACATGGAAGCTTGGCGAACTCTGCGGACGACGACACCCTGCGACAACGCCTGTGATTGGTCGGTATAAAAAAGAGGCGTGCCATGAAAACAAACATGGACGATTTTGAGCAGCATCTGTGATCATCGGCTGCATCCGAAAACTCATACTTCCATACTGAACAGTACGCAGGAGCGGGTAGTGTGTCCGAATACGTAGTGTTCATTAAACACTACGCGAAAATTATGTGGATAATCCACTACTTGGGCAGCCATTTTTGTGTATGCAAACACAGCACACTTGCGTACTGAAAGAACTTACTTCAGTACCGGCTGAGCAGTGTGCACTGTCTCTAATTTAGTACTTAGTACTTACTTAGTAATGTTTAAGTATGCGATTTAGGACGCAGCCATCGTTTTTCGCTAGTCATGGAACTTAACATCATAAATGTCACAGCGTCACCTGCAGCTGTGGAGCAGACGCGACAGGCAAAACGAAACCGCTGAAAGTATGCCAGCTTATCAGCTCGCGAAGGCGCGTTCGACTTCGTGCAACACTCACGAACGTAGTTTCGCAGGAAGTGTGCGGAGCACTTTAAGCAGTCCATTTTTAACTTTGCTAGTTAGCAAGCTGAAATGGCTCCCATACATAGATGAAAGAATGTGTTCAGATTACCAGCAAAATTACTTTAACTGGGTTAACTGTGCTTGCTGCCAAGACTTCCAAAGCTTTCCTAATAATAAAACCCTCTTCTTTAGAGCTCACACCTGAAAAAGCAGTTTGCTTCTCAACAAGCCACTTGTGTCACATTGTGAGGGAAAGTAGATTAAAACATGTTGACAGCAGTAATGAAACAAGGCCCACAGTGTATTGTCGTGTTCTGAAGTGCTCCTTTCAAGCTAAGACGTTCTATCCTAATAAAGTTTCTGGTTTTTTTTACCCTCTCAAACACACTTTTCACTTGTGATGGTACAAAGATGACTCTTCTTATAGCACATAGCATGGCATCATTTCAAAACAAGTTTTCCAGTGAGCTGGAGTGCACTTAAAAACCCCAGTGGCTGATTACCGCCTCGTTTCTGTTTCACTCACCCCCCTCTCTCAGGGTCTCTGCTTTTCCATTTTAGCTCTAATGTAGTTTGAGGCAGGAAACGTGAGCATTATTTCCCTGTGGGGCGAAACGCTGAAATGTTTAATGTTTACAGGTTCTGCCGAGCAGCACAACAGGAGAGGACAGGCACTATAGATCTCTTCTACAGGTTCTGTGCTTTCAGGGAGCTTTGCTGTTCTGTAGTTGGCAGAGAAGAGAAATGTTCTTGTGAGACTCCCAGTATAACATGAGCATTTATTAAAAGGGCTGCTGAAGGTCAAGATTTATAACCAGTCAAATGTTACAGATTGCACCTTTGAAGGAACAGTCCTGCATTTTTCAGTAAGGGGAATTTTAACAACTAACCCTAACATCCCTAACAACTAGGGATGTAACGATACACTCTACCCACGATGCGATACGATTCACGATACTGGGTTCACGATATGATTTTTTCCAAAATGAAATTGAAGACAAATTATGACAAAGTTTCCTTTAATTATTTCTTTTAAAAAATAAAATAAAATCTTTTATTTATTTAAATAATGAATGCGTTTTTATTTCTGAGGTAGGTACAAATTATGCAAAACAATGCTGCACATTTCCCTTTCTTTGTAAAAAAACTAAAATTAAATTTTAAAACAAATCCAACATTATATAAATAAATGAATAATACAAATAAAGAAAGTATCCTTACATAAATAAATTTGGCTGGAAAATTCCATACAACTCTGTGTAGTGACGTCAACCAGGTGAGGTGAATAGCACCAGTGCCCTCTGCTGTTTAAAGTAAATGTCCATTCATTTTACATGAATTACCGATTTGAATCGTGGCACATGTGCCTTGTGGTGCATCGTTACGTCCCTACTAACAACTTATTTATAATGGAAATCTAAAAGCAGGTACTGATGCAGTCAGTAAATATTTTTGTTGTAAAATACTGTAATGAATTCTTTACTGAAATATATTCTTATATCAAGCTTTAAAGTTTTCTGTATAAATCACATTTCCAAAAGGGACTACTTGCATTGCCATTATTGTAGTATGAATCTGATCCATACAGCTATATCGGACGGCACGGTGGCTCAGTGGGTAGCCCTGTCA
The DNA here is from genome assembly GCF_030014385.1 of Trichomycterus rosablanca. Classification (NCBI taxonomy): domain Eukaryota; kingdom Metazoa; phylum Chordata; class Actinopteri; order Siluriformes; family Trichomycteridae; genus Trichomycterus; species Trichomycterus rosablanca. The sequence continues at coordinate 9,343,178 of NC_085992.1, read as the reverse complement.
CCTCACAGTAAGAAGGTCCTGGGTTTGATTCCCCAGTGGAGCGGTCCGGGTCCTTTCTGTGTGGAGTTTGCATGTTCTCCCTGTGTCTGTGTTGCTTTCCTCTGGGAGCTCTGGTGTCCTCCCTCAATCCAAAGACGTGCAAGTGAGGTGAATTGGAGATACAAAATTGTCCATAACTGTGTTTGACATTAATGACTTGAACTGATGAATCTTGTGTAACTAGTAATTATCTGTCCTGTAAATGTAGCCAAAAGTGTGTAAAACATGACGTTAAATTCTAATAAATAAATAACATATAACTATGTGTCATTACATCGATAAACGTGTTAGTAACTAGATTTCTTTTTTGTATTAGTGTTTAAACATTGAATACTATTTAATACATAGTTATATTTATTTATTAGGGATGTAACGATACACTCTACCCACGATGCGATGCGATTCACGATACTGGGTTCACGATACAATTTTTTCCCGATTTTTTAAACAAAATGAAATTGAAGACAAATTATGACAAAGTTTCCTTTTATTATTATAAAATACTGTATTTGTGCTTATTTTTTATTTATCTAAATAATGAATGTCCTTTTATTTTTGAGGTAGGTACAAACTATGCAAAACAATGCTGCACATTTTCCTTTTTCTGTAAAAAAAACTGAAATGAAATAAATCCCACATTAAATAAATAAATGAATAATACAAATAAAGTATTCTCACATAAATAAATTTGGCTGGAAAATACCGAACCTGGCAACCCTGTAGTGACATCAACCAGGCGAGGTGAATTGCACCAGTGCCCTCTGCTGTTTAAAGTGAATATCGATTCATTATACATGTAAACCGATTTGAATCGGTACACGTGTGAATCGATTTTTAACTGTCTTGTGGTTCATCGTTGCTGCCCTATTATTTATTGTCTGTTTTACCACCACTTTATCATGGTTAGGGTCACAGTAGGTCCAGTTCATTGGAAACAACCCAGACAGGTCGCCAGTTCATCACAGGGCAACATTGTTATATTGTCATGTATATTGTTGTAATTTTGAATATATGTTACACAGACAAACAAAAAATGAACATACTTATCTTGAAATACAGTTGTAATGCTAGGCTCTGCTTATGTTATACCTCATTAATGAAATTTTATAATCATAATTCATGAATGATGAATTCAGAAATTATAATTTCTATGAATCTAATGGGTATGTCAGTGTTGGGTGTCTACATATTATTTTAGGTTTATTTATTTATTTATTTTTTTAAAGCATACACTTAAACTAGAAATTATTGTTAATTATAGGCCAATTAAAATATAGAGCAACAACAATTAAGGTTTTTTTAAGGAACATTCTTATTTTTAGAAAGATTTTATGTAGCACTTCGACTTACATCATACATTTTTGCAAATATTTACAAATTCCCATAGCAGATTTCCATAGACTGCTGTTCAGTACGACTGTGTTATGATAGGTTGTGTATATACATTTGTAGTGCACAGCATGCTTTACAACTCAGTCTTATTGGTAATAGCCAAAGGACAAAAAAAAGCTCAATTTGAGTGAACCCTAACATTAAGCTGAGCAATTTAGCAAATGTGGCTGGTAAAATAAGGGTCTTCCTTGGCTGTTAGACTCTATAATTGAGCCTTATTATCACTTACTGGTGCCTTCAATGCTGTCAATGTGGCCTTTTCACTGACCTTAGCAGTTGGTGTCCAGGAAATTAAACTAAGCTGGGGAAAAAGATAGAGAATCCCTAATGGATCCTTTAAGTGTAGAACCTTCGTGTGACCAGATGGCTGCCAACATGCTCAGACTACACATTGGATTAGAAAAAATGGGTTTACTACAATGAATACTCCAGAGAAACCATAGTGGGTAAGCGAATGAAACATATGATGCAGTTAACAGGGTGGTCATGTCATGCTGGGCCTTTTACAGAACACTGATCATGATGAGTAATAGCTCTTCTCTGAACAAATCGATGTAGAACAACAAATGGACTTGCTTGTGTAAATTTCAGACCTCCATCTTTTACTAGCCGTCCAGACTGTTGTATCCTATTCTAGCTTCCATTCATTTTACCAGCTTCTTTAGTGGTTCTTTCTGCTGACAGCAGTTGAAATTTACCTGCCTGCTGCTCAGGACAATGTGAGGAAGATTCAGTTGTCTTGATATAGCGGGTTTGTTGAGCAAGTTAGGGTGTTTGAACTGGAAGATCTGAGCTTAACTGTGCCGTCAGTGTGACAAGGCTATTGTCTTTCAGGTGAAAATCACATTGTTATTTCTATATATTCATATATTATTTGCACCTTTCTAATTCAGATGCCAGAGAAAGTATGACTGTGTTGATTTGACATTGTAAAAAAAAAAACTTTAGCTTCTGTGTAATGCGTAGTTCACACTACACGATTTTTGCCCTGATTTTCGCTCGCCGACTGGTCGATGCTAGATTTTCCAGCTCGGAAGCAACTCAGCGTTCGCTCGGCAATCGAAACTCGGCTCTCAATCGCTATGTGTGAACTGCTCAACACCTCGATCCGAGCGGCTCGGTGAGCACTCGGCAACTGAAGAAATATATCTAGCTTGTCAAATATCTGGATATGAGTCAGCCAACTGGCAATGAGTGCGGTGTCGAACAGCCAATGAGAACGCAAGGTACGGTGTGAGGGGAAACGCAGGGGAGGAGTTGTAAAAAGGTGGGACAGGGGCAGGGGCACACACACAATTGTTACAGTATTTTTGACCTTATCGTTCTCTACAAAACAACACCAACTTTGCATTGCAAAAAATATTTATTAACCTCCAACTCACTACAGAACAATCCATGCTGGTCGCGTAGCCAAATCCACTCGGATTCATTTATTTTTCCTCTTTGATTTTACGCTGCACATCGGCGCACAAACTTTGATCGCTCGCTACTTGTTGACGTGCATTTTTGGACGTGGTATCATTAAACCTTTCGTTACTTCTCGTGTTTGTTTTCGTGACAAAATGTAGTTTGGGAGACCAGAGAAGCTTGCCTGCGATTCCAGTTGGTGATAGATGGTGTAGTGTGAAACCCCCTATCACCGATCAGTCGTGTAGTGTGGAAGCCACACCGACTTGAAAGACTCCCGATTACAAGAGATCCAGTTGTGTAGTGTGAACTGTACAGCGACCTGACGACTTGGAAAGTCATGTAGTGTGAACTTGGCATTAGAAAATCCATCACCACTGGATTTAACCTCTTTCATTTGCTTTATTTCCTTCCTTTCTTATTTCCGTCTTTCTTTGAGCAGCCATTCAAGTACAAATCTCTTTAAAATAATTTTGGCAGAAGCTCATGTTCAACACGTGGCTCTGAGCCGGATTTGCTGCTGATCCCCCGGCTCAGCCTCTTTCAGGTGAGAGGTCAGATCAGAGTTCTGCTGCTCTCCTGGGTTTAAAGCTGCTGCTTGTTCTTTGACCCTCCTCAATCTGCCACGACTGTTTGAAGTTCTACTCAACATCTACTAACAGTGTGAATCCCTGTCTGATCCTGTTATTATAGAACAGTTGTAATGGAAGTAATTATTAAACCCTGCACGCTGAAGCCTAGTCTTTACAATTGTATAATCTAATATGTGCACACAGTGTTACACAGGAAATACGAGACAACCTGCTGTAGAAATCTGAACATGATTAGTTAGTCAAACATCATTAGTGCTGTTATTCAGTTTCTGTTTGTCTGTTATGTCAGCCCACCACCACTGAGATCTAGGTTTGTATCATAGCTGTGCTATCTGCTGTCTAGGCTTCTACATAGACATGATTGACTGTGTCTTTTGGATGGATTGGTGGATTGGTCTTCTGTCCAGGGTATTCCTGCCTTATGCCCATTGTTTCTCTGGACACTGAACCTGACCTGGATAAAGGGGTTAATAATAGTAAAATGAAATAAAAACATGCAGAAGATATACTGGCTGTTTTGAATAGTTAGTAAGTAATGGATTGCTGTTTTAATTCTTCCCTTGTGCTTAGTTTTTCCCCCAGTGGCTCCAGAATATTAAAAAAGTATTGATATTGATAAAACAGTAAAATACTGTGCAGTAGTAAAAATGAGTATGACTAAAAAGCATTTACGTCTGTACAGCTGTTTATTATAATGAAGTAAGGTAGTGTTAATAAACTGAACACTGTACCTCAAAGGTGAATACCAAGATCTATCTCCCCAGAATTATCTATGTTTGTGTACTCTTTAGCAAGCTCTGAACCATTAAAATGACACTGCACTAGCTACACTTTTTGTTTCTTACATAAACTACAGAAAAATTCTGTTCTACCCGATAGTCAAAGACCACCCTGTAAAATATTAGGTCATTGTTTTCCTCTTTGGAAGTGAATTATAAACACTACAGTTCTATCTAGACAGATGGGAAAGATGACAAGCTAAGCAAGACATGTTTGGGCTTAAACAAAACTGCAGCAGTAAACTTTGTGTCTTATTATCAGTGGTTTCTTTCAGCATTTCTAACAAATATGATCTGTTTTCTGACTGGAAATAAAATGAGTAATATTAAAAGCACATCCAATGGGTATGCAAATGTTGTCAATTTATTGTAACCAATAACCAGCTGTTATTAGTCAGTGGTTACCCGTAACCAGAAGCTTATAGTGTCCTCAAAATATAAAACACATCTCACAGTTTAATATTACCAAGCCGTCATAATACCAAGTGCTTTATTGATTTAAAAACTAGCTGAGGGTTGGTCGGTGTGTTTCATTTTGACACGATTGCCCGATTGCGTCACGCTTCCCTCCACTCATGCCGGCCCCGCCTCTGATTGAGGAGAACGAAGCTAACCCACGCCCCTTCGACACATGGGCAGCAGCTGTATGCATTTTGTCACCTACACCAGACGAGATCAGCTGTGGACCAGCTCTGTGTACGGAGAGACACACCCTGATTTGCACTCTCTCCCCGTCTCTGTGCAGGCGCCATCAATCAGCCAGCAGAGGTCGTAGTTGCATTAGCTATGAGAGAGTCCCTATCCGGCTCGATACCCCACCCCTATTTGAACAACAGGCCAATCGTTCATGTGGTTGCTCAGCTCGGCCAGCAGGAATACACTCGATACGATGTATTCAAGATCCCAGCTCTGGTGTGCTAGCGTGTGTTTTTACCGCTGTGCCACCTGAGCGGCTCTTCTATGTTGGTATTGGTTAATTGATTAATCATTGACATCCCTAGCATCCAGCATTCAACAGAACATTTGGCTATTATTTGAAAATACATTTTACTTACTACTATGTCTACCAACACCATTGTTAATAATTATTTATTGTTTAGTAGCATAGTGTTTGAGCGCAGTATCTTTTTGTTTGTTTTCTCACTTGGTGTAAGATCCACTTATTTCACTTTTTATGATTTAATTTTAAAAAATAGTTCCTGAAATACAGTATGTGTCTGGAAGAAATGTTTGAGGTAAAAGTCATCTTTTTCTTAAATAAAATAGTACAATGAAGTTGGGAAATTACTTTTAATTAGTGTGTTAGTTGCATGTCTGTCTGCAGGTGTTGGCAGACAGCGTTAATTATCTGGCTGCTCTCAGCTTGCTTTGTATGATTGAAACGTTCAGAACATCTGTCTGCTTAACCTTCAGTGTACAGTATCCCCCACCTCTACCCCCCATTCCTCCCATCTCCCTCTCTTCCTCTGCTTTGGTATAATCCTTCTACGTCTTGGTCCATCTATCATTCTGTTTCTGTTTATTTAACGACACTGTATGTTCTCTCTTCTCTATCTGCTTCTGATTTGCTCTGTGAGGACCTGACATATTATGTAATCAGAAACTTTGCAGGAGTTATTTTACTCATAATCCATATGGAAAACTTGACTGGGCGCCACTTTATGGCATATCGAGTTTTAACAGAATAGTTCAGCCAGAAATGAAATTTTACACTACGTAACTTAACCCGAATGTAGGCAGCTGGCAATGAAATGTCAGGTATTACAACGTTTTCTGCTTTGCTGGAACACCAAGACTAATTCTACAAACAAACAAGTAATGCTAGTTCCTGAAGATGAAATCAATTATAAACTGTGTACACTTAATGATATAATGCAGGGGTGTGAAACTCATTTTTACCAAGGGCCACATCTGCATTATGGTGTCCCTCAAAGGGCTGATTGTAACGTATCCTGCTGTGATTGCAGTCTGCCTTTCAAGTCTTGGACAATTTGTTGTTTTTCTTGGAGGCTAAAGTCTGTGTTTGGTGTCAAAATGCCAAATTTATACTGTATATTTATACTGTATATCTGCATTTATATTGTACTCCTTTACCACAGACACGGCCTCATAACACAAGAGACGTACCGGTTTCTCTTCTTGAAGCACAAACTTTTATTCACTTTCTCATTTTTCATTAAATTCTCTTCCTTCTGCTTCAGTTTGCTCTTCTTGTTCAATTTGGGATTATTTGTAAATATTTCTCAACATCACTTGTTGAAAAACCGTTTTAGGTAAAGGCTGATGTGGAAACGCTGCCATCTAGTGGTGGGATGTGGTCACTTTGCGGGTCACAAAATCGGCATGTATTGTGGAAGATGCAGTTTATGTATGATTTTACAGTGTATTTTAAGACAATCGTACGTCTTTCAAGCTCTCGTGGACCACATAAAATGACGTGGCAAGGCCTTGAGTTTGACACGTAATATAATGTTAACACCAGTTATTATAGCTGTATTTCACATGTCCAGTATGTATATACAGTGTATCACAAAAGTGAGTACACCCCTCACATTTCTGCAGATATTGAAGTATATCTTTTCATGGGACAACACTGACAAAATGACACTTTGACACAATGAAAAGTAGTCTGTGTGCAGCTTATATAACAGTGTCAATTTATTCTTCCCTCAAAATAACTCAATATACAGCCATTAATGTCTAAACCACCGGCAACAAAAGTGAGTACACCCCTAAGAGACTACACCCCTAAATGTCCAAATTGAGCACTGCTTGTCATTTTCCCTCCAAAATGTCATGTGATTTGTTAGTGTTACTAGGTCTCAGGTGTGCATAGGGAGCAGGTGTGTTCAATTTAGTAGTACAGCTCTTACACTCTCTCATACTGGTCACTGAAAGTTCCAACATGGCACCTCATGGCAAAGAACTCTCTGAGGATCTTAAAAGACGCATTGTTGCACTACATGAAGATGGCCAAGGCTACAAGAAGATTGCCAACACCCTGAAACTGAGCTGCAGCACAGTGGCCAAGATCATCCAGCGTTTTAAAAGAGCAGGGTCCACTCAGAACAGACCTCGCGTTGGTCGTCCAAAGAAGCTGAGTGCACGTGCTCAGCGTCACATCCAACTGCTGTCTTTGAAAGATAGGCGCAGGAGTGCTGTCAGCATTGCTGCAGAGATTGAAAAGGTGGGGGGTCAGCCTGTCAGTGCTCAGACCATACGCCGCACACTACATCAAATTGGTCTGCATGGCTGTCACCCCAGAAGGAAGCCTCTTCTGAAGTCTCTACACAAAAAAGCCCGCAAACAGTTTGCTGAAGACATGTCAACAAAGGACATGGATTACTGGAACCATGTCCTATGGTCTGATGAGACCAAGATTAATTTGTTTGGTTCAGATGGTCTCAAGCATGTGTGGCGGCAATCAGGTGAGGAGTACAAAGATAAGTGTGTCATGCCTACAGTCAAGCATGGTGGTGGGAATGCCATGGTCTGGGGCTGCATGAGTGCAGCAGGTGTTGGGGAGTTACATTTCATTGAGGGACACATGAACTCCAATATGTACTGTGAAATACTGAAGCAGAGCATGATCCCCTCCCTCCAGAAACTGGGTCGCAGGGCAGTGTTCCAGCATGATAATGACCCCAAACACACCTCTAAGACAACCACTGCTTTATTGAAGAGGCTGAGAGTAAAGGTGATGGACTGGCCAAGCATGTCTCCAGACCTAAACCCAATAGAACATCTTTGGGGCATCCTCAAGCGGAAAGTGGAGGAGCGCAAAGTCTCGAATATCCGCCAGCTCCGTGATGTCGTCATGGAGGAGTGGAAAAGCATTCCAGTGGCAACCTGTGAAGCTCTGATAAACTCCATGCCCAGGAGAGTTAAGGCAGTTCTGAGAAATAATGGTGGCCACACAAAATATTGACACTTCAGGAACTTTCACTAAGGCGTGTACTCACTTTTGTTGCCGGTGGTTTAGACATTAATGGCTGTATATTGAGTTATTTTGAGGGAAGAATAAATTTACACTGTTATATAAGCTGCACACAGACTACTTTTCATTGTGTCAAAGTGTCATTTTGTCAGTGTTGTCCCATGAAAAGATATACTTAAATATCTGCAGAAATGTGAGGGGTGTACTCACTTTTGTGATACACTGTATATATACTGTATATTGTTTATGCATTTTGTCCCGACTTTTTAGCATGTCCGATTGCGTCATGCTTCCTCTCCACTAATGCCGCTCCCGCTCTGATTTGAGGACAACAAAGCTAACCCACCCCCCCACCACCGACACGTGGGCAGCAGCTGTATGCTTTTTGTCACCCACACTGGGTGAGTGCATATATGCGAATCAGCCTTGTGTACTAAGAGACAAACCCTGATCCGCACTTTTTCCCCGCCTCTGTGCAGGCGCCATCAATCAGCCAGCAGAGATCGTAGTGTATCAGTTACAAGGAGTCCTTATCTTGCTTAATACTCCACCCCTATATGAACAACAGGACAATCGTTGTTCATGTGGCCGCTCAGCCCAGCCAGATTCGATACGATGTGTGCGCGTTTTTACTGCTGCACCACCTGGCCTTGCGTGGTACCATTTTAATGCCATCAGCAAAAAATTTTTTTGGTTGAGCGAGTAGCCACTGATGTACCGCTGCTTTCACATCATCATCACATAAAAACTTCTTCCCCTTAAAGCTTCTTTAAGTGTCCACAAAGGTGGAAATCAGATGGCGCTAAATCCGGACTATAAGCTCTCTTAGTCTCTCAAACACGACCAATTACTGCTCCTCCCACCCTCAATGTTTTCAATCAAAATATAAGTGTGGACATTTTTTGAAGAGTATTTCATTTATGGCCTTTAGCAGATCAAGGATTAAGGATTGAGCCAACAGTGGCAACCTGGTAGTGGTGAAGCTTAAACCAGGGACCTTTAGATTACCAGTACCTTAACTATCACTGCCTTATAAAAACTGTGTATTTTGCCAACATATCAATAATTACCAGCAATCAAACACATGCATTTTAATCTTTAATAAACACTGAATGAAGTAAAATGTATATGGGTTAACATACTGTACATTAGCTATAGCAGTAGATTCCTCATTGCTATCTTCTGCCTTCACAGTGCCAGAAATATAATAATATCTTTAGAGCCTTGTGGTCCAAACGCCCATATGCTCCTGATGCTGTGCCATGAAAACTGGGCTGTGGAGTTTCAAGAGTGCTGTGGTATTTTTTTGTGACAACAAAAAATTCTAAACGTTAGAGGATGGTTTTAAAGCTGTTACCAGCCGCTCGGTTGGCACAGCGGTCTAATGTGCAGACCCACCACCGCTGAAAGCTTGAGCTCTCGAGTTTGAATCTCAGCTGTGTTATTGACCTGGCTGGGAATCTAACAAGCACAGTTGGCTGTAATTGAGGGGGGTTGGTTCCACACTGCTGCTGCAAATGCAAATCTGTGGTGCCTGGTCAAGTGATGAATGATTTATGGAGAGCTGGTGTGACTTTTCATACACAATACAGCACTCTGTGAGAGGAGTTTGCCGCTGACTGGTGAGAAACAAGCCGCCGGCGACTGAACGTGTGTCAGATGCAGTACGTGTTTATACATCATTAAAAAATTTGAGAAAAAGCAAATATTAAAAAGTATTTCTGTTTACTTAGACTTTTAATGAAGTTTTCTGCTATTTGTGTGCAATAAACTCACACAAGTTAAAAAGGAACCTATTTTCTAACAGTACAGACTTACATTGTACTTGTCAATATTTCATTGTTTTGTTGCAAATTGAGTGAATATACACCGACCAGGCATAACTTTATGAGCACTGACAGGTGAAGTGAATAACACTGATTATCTCTTCATCACGACACCTGTTAGTGGGTGGGATATATTAGGCAGCCAGTGAACATTTTATCCTCAAAGTTGATGTTAGAAGCAGGAAAAATGGGCGAGCGTGAGCGAGTTTGATGAGGGCCAAATTGTGATGGCTAGACATCTGGGTCAGAGCATCTCCAAAACTGCAGCTCTTGTGGGGTGTTCCCGGTCTGCAGTGGTCAGTATCTATCAAAAGTGGTCCAAGGAAGGAACAGTGGTAAACCGGCGACAGGGTCATGGGTGGCCAAGGCTCATTAATGCATGTGGGGAGCGAAGGCTGGCCCGTGTGGTCCGATCCAACAGACGAGCTACTGTAGTTCAAATTGCTGAAGAAGTTAATGCTGGTTCTGATAGAAAGGTGTCAGAATACACAGTGCAGCACAGTTGCAGGGCTGTTTTGGCAGCATAAGGGGGACCAACACAATATTAGGAAGGTGGTTATAATGTTATGCCTGATTATATAGTGGTTATATAGTGATAGACAAAATTCTACCTCATGCACCTTTAGTTAACTTAAACTTTTGGCTTAAATTTATGGGTGCATTTTACAATTTGTAAGTACACCCATAGTGATTGCCCCAGAAGAAGTGGGTTTCTTTTTACAAAGGTAAATGTTTACATTCATTTTTTGGTATCAATATAATAAGCGTTTGCCTTTGCCACTTTGGTTCACAGTAATGGCACTAGCAATTCTAGTGTCCAGGAGCTAATTGGTTTTTTGTGCTTGGCGCGATTGGAACCTGGGACCTGCCCAATAACATGGCATGGGCCATTACAGTTGGCTGGCTGTATGTGTCTCGGTTAGCCCTCACGCTCCTACTTACAAAGTTGGAAAGTGACAATTAGGAAGGAATGGGATAAACAATTGGAGTTTTCTTTCAAAGATACAGATGTAAGTACAGATATATGAAGAGGAAGTATTTATTCTATTCATACTTGTCACCAGTTGCCTTGCATATCACTTTAGTGCATCAATGCTGTCTGTTTCTTGTTCCCAACAATCATGTGCATTTCATTTCAGCTTATTAAGAAATAATTCTAACCATGTGCTTTCTAAATACCGTATAGTTCTAGTTGTCCCTGTGTCTCTGTTGTACGTCCTTAAATGTTAGTAACTTCCCTGAAGAGAAATGTGTACCAGCAGTTTTATTATATTATTAATGAAAAAATGAAGTGAGGATAGCTGTAAATGATCAGTCCTTCCTGTAGGACACAGAGAGGGCAGTAGTGTTTTTGTTCTGTAGGTATGAAACTCTACAAGTGCGGGTCAGAGCGCTGAGTGCAGAGAAACAGGAACTGCTTTTTGTTTCGAAACGTGAGCCTGCTACGAGAACAGCCAGGCTTTCAAGGGTTTTGTATGTTGAGAGGTAAGGAGTGAAAGAGTGAGACAAAATGTGAGAAAGTGAGATCCTTTATGCTGGGTGCCTGAGGGTAAGACAGGATAGGCTCTAAAGAAACAATAGATGTCAGTTGCCTATTTATTCGGGTGCACTCAGAATTTATATATATATATATATTTATATTCTTTATGCATTTTTCTCCCCTTTTTCCCCCTTTTTAGCACATCCAATTGCCCGATTGCTTCATGCTTCCTCTCCACCAATGCCGATCCCCGCTCCAATCGAGGAGAACGAAGCTAACCCACGCCCCCTCCGACACGTGGGCAGCATGCCGTATGCATCTTATCACCTACACTTTGACGAGTGCAGGCGCCACCAATCAGCCAGCAGAGGTCGTAATTGCACCAGTCATGAGAGAGAGAGACCCCATCCTGCTTAGTCACGCCCATCTGAACAACAGGCCAATCGTTGTTCATGTAAATCGATACGATTTATTCGAGATCCCAGCTCTGGTTCCAGCCTGTGTTTTTACCGCTGCGCCACCTGAGCGGCGCACTCTGATTTTAACAACTTTTACATTCTTAAAAACTGTGAGGCTTTTTATTATTTATTTATGCATTTTTTCCTTTTCTCCCAGTTTAGCGTGGTCAATTTATCTTCCACTGCTGGAGACTCTGGTCGTATCCGAAGAGGGTGCGTGCCTCACACTTCCTCAGATGGTCCCTTCTTATTCGCCCAAATTCATTTTTTGGTGAATGTGCGCTTGACGCCAGAATAGAGACCTATGCCCTGATCTCCGGGCTCCTTGAACCCACCCACTTTTAAGTCCAGTCTATTCCCACCCTGCAGACTTTAATGGCCAATTTTGTCTGCTTGACAGTTATGCCCTATATAAAGTTCAGAATCCCAGCACTGGTGTGCTAGTGGTTTATCCCGCTGTGCCACCTGGGTGCCTAAACTGTGAAGCTTTTTGACACTGCATACATTTGCTGTAATGCTTCAGGACCATGATTGTTGGCTCTGTAGTGTGTTGTCATACAAGCATTAACCCAGTAAAAGGTATTGCTAGTAGTGATGTATTCAGGACTAGGCACAATAATTTGCAAATAAACTGTTCTAGATGTGTTTAGTTATGTATTACATTACAATACATAACAAAATTTACATATTTAAAATGCTTTTAGAATAACTTTTAATGGAAATGACTACCATTGGGGAAGGATAGTGGGACAGCTGGTACAGTGGGTGCTACACATTGTCCATTGTCTCTTAGCTCAGGGGTTGGAGTCTTGCTCTTGGTCTGTGAGGAGTTTTCTGTTCCCAAAATATTCTCAGTTTGTATTAATAATATATTTGGACAATCATTTTTCAAACAATGTTAAAATAACTGGATTCTAAATTCTGTCTTTGCAAAATTATGTTGGACTGAATATTTATACTTAATTTTTGTATTCAGAGTACATATTCAAAATGCTTTCGCTCCGTTACTGCCCAGCCCTTTGTGTTTTTGCTGTTAGCTACATATGTCGCAGCCCACTCACACGTCACAGCATGTTTCCGCACCGTCTAATAGTGTTTGGTAAGATGAGGATAACCTTGTCCCAGAGAGGTGTGGGTGGACTTTGTGTCAGATGACTGAGTGAGCTGAGGACCTCCTGTCCTTTCTGCCCAGCTGGACTGTCTCATTGTGCTGTCTCACTCCAGTGAGCACACACCTGTTCTGTCATACCTGTCTTAGGCACATGGCACCCGCTGGGCCAAAGACGGTACATGCCAAGCCCTTAAACCTGCTCATCCACCTACTCTCTGCCAATGCCAGGATCTCTCCTGAAGCAATACACAAATGCACATAAGCACATTCCTATAAAACGGAACTTGTCTTTAGCAGTGGGTGACTTTTAAAATTAATTCTTTTTGTCTATTTATTTTTGCATTTTTTTTTCTTCGTCTTCCATTGCTGGGGATCCCGATTGCGTTCGAGGAGGGTATATTTGCCGGCTCCACGCCCCCTCCGACGCATCCTCAACCCCTTCTTTTTTGCTTGTGCCTCAGTGGATTCACACATGAGGCTCATCCACTTCTGCACAGGTGCTAACCAGGGTCCTTGCACAGTGTTCGAAGACCCCACCCGCTCAGTCCGGTCTTTTCCCACTCAGCCGTTGTGGTGGCCAATTTTGTCTGCTGCAGGCGCTGCCAGTTGTGCCCGCTAGATGGGGCCCAGCTGACCGGTAGCAGAGATTCGAACCGGGATGTTCAGAATCTCTGCGCTGGTGGGCTAGTGGAATATTCCCCTTTGCTACATGGGTAAAAATCAATTCTTTATTAAGTAATTTTTACCTTTTTTCTTTCAATCCAATCCTGCTGCCACCCTCGACCGAGGGGGGCTGACGCTGTCACACGCCTCCTCCGATGTGCACATAGCTACTGAATGCTTCTTTTTACCCGCTAGGGGTGGAGTTACACGCACTTCCATCCGTGATCAGTCAACCATAACTGCCTAGGGATGAGAAAACCCTGTTTCAGCCATTGACCTTCTCACCACCACCACTACAGACACACAACTAATGATGTGTCTGTGTAGGTGCCCAGTTGGCTGATAGCAGAGCTGAGATTCAAACTTGAGAGCTTAAGAACCCAGTACTGGTGAGCTTTATTTTGCTTACAGTCTTTTTGTATTATCTTAATAGGTACATTTAATGGAAAACAAGGGCAAAGCTTTTTACCATTAAGCTAGAGCTCAATGACATGACTGAGATCAGGATTCTATATTCATATTCACCTCACAGCTCACAACCCAACTACTCTATCTGCAATCTTTCTAGTGCTTAAATCTGCATGAGCTTGAGCTGTGGTTTGATGTTTGTGTATGAGATGCTTGCATTTGCATTTTTATTAAATACATAAATGCAGAGACAGATTCTCTGAAGCTCTCAAGGGTGGAACCAGCATAAAGGCTGTCTAAAATTTCAACAGAAAGCAAATCCAGAACTCTGAACATAGCAAGTAAAAGAGTGGGCAGGCATTTCCAGAAGAGTGGGCAGGCATTTCCAGAAATAAGCTTTAAGCAATGCGCTGGTTACAAGCTGTAGGTTTTAATATTATAATATAGGCGTGATTTTTGTGATTAAAGAGAACTTTAACATTTTATCATGGTTTAAAATAAGTCACACTGGAACTAAGCACTGTTTATAAATAGCATTAGACTTTGTCATACCTCAATAGTGAGACTACATACCTTCTCAGTGTTGCTGGATTAACTATCTAAGCTCTAAGATCTCACACTGGTCTATGAGCAATGATGGTTTTAGCAAAACTGGATTAAATGTAGCCGTCACAACTGTAAACTACCAACCAGCAGAATACTGTAAAAAATGAATGTTTGTGGGATTGCTTGTCCGGACCTGACATCTACCACTGACTAGTTTAGTATCTTTTAGGGCTGGCTAGATACCACTTTTCTATATCCGATACCGATATTCCAAACTAAGTATATGCCGATACCGATACCAATCCGATACCGTCATTTCTCCTCTTAAACAACTAAGCAGTAATAATACATGTCTCAATGCACCATGGTTAAACCAGCTATCTAAATAACAATGCTCAGACTGTGATATTCTAAAGGAATAAATACAGAACCTACAACATCACACTTATGCAGAATTGCTGTTTTTATTTTAACTTTTACACACAGAACATTTAGCAGCATTTTTGGCTTGTTTAACAGCACCATACAAACGTTTAAAATACGTGACACATCTCGCTTTATGGAATGTCATCCAAAGTGTCTACAATTGGAAGATGTGGACGCAATCAAATGCGATGGACCAATTAGAATTGACGTAGAGTTTGGTTGAGATTTTCCGTTAAAGTTCTGTCACGTTTTAAGATGATTAAACCCTGCTGGATTTTGAGGAGGACATCTGTGGCTAAACGGGAAACGGTGTAGTTTGTTTTATTTCATAATGTGAGAGATCTCCAAGCCATTTTCATCTTCAAGCCTTTTCATTTATAAAGTAATTTTGTTGTGTGTTTAAACAGTGTTTTTAGATGTGGCAGTAGTAGATGATTTTTATTGTGTTTAAACAGTGTTTTTAGATGTGGCAGTAGTAGATTATTTTTATTGTGTTTAAACAGTGTTTTTAGATGTGGCAGTAGTAGATGATTTTTATTGTGTTTAAACAGTGTTTTTAGATGTGGCAGTAGTAGATTATTTTTATTGTGTTTAAACAGTGTTTTTAGATGTGGCAGTAGTAGATTATTTTTATTGTGTTTAAACAGTGTTTTTAGATGTGGCAGTAGTAGATTATTTTTATTGTGTTTAAACAGTGTTTTTAGATGTGGCAGTAGTAGATTATTTTTATTGTGTTTAAACAGTGTTTTTAGATGTGGCAGTAGTAGATTATTTTTATTGTGTTTAAACAGTGTTTTTAGATGTGGCAGTAGTAGATGATTTTTATTGTGTTTAAACAGTGTTTTAGATGTGGCAGTTGTAGATGATTTTTAGATCAGTTGTAGATCAGTGGCACATGTTAATGATGTCATCAAGATGCACCTTGTTACGGCAGTTGCAGAGTGAGTGGCAATAAACGGCGCTCTGTTGCAACGTATCTTTGTGTGTTATTTGCTTTACACACAAACAATGTTCTTATTTACATTAAGTGTTATTTACATTAAGTGTTATTTACATTAAGTGTTATTTACATTAAGCAACAGTATCGGTTTGGATTACACATTTTTTTCCTTCCGATATCCGATCCAGTGATTTGGGCCAATATCGGACCGATACCGATACAGTGTATCGGATCAGTGCCAGCCCTAGTATCTTTACTTAAAAACACAAAAACAAGAACAGCAGATACTTAATTTACTCCACATGCTGATGTGAACTGAAATGAACTGTAAAACAGGACTTCTTACCACAGACCTTCCAGAACACCAGATCAGATTTCCATGCAGCATTGCTGTGTCTGTAAAATGGCATTTTCAGCTCTCTGCATGGCTCATCTGGATCTCTTCAGCCTAGTCGGGCTTTCAGTTGTGCTTTCCAATCTAATGAACCCCTGAAAGTCTGATGCTAACATTTCTGAGCTTGCTTCAGGCTCTGATTTACAGTTTAGTAAAAAACTGCAACAGCTGCTATCAAGACAACCACAGGATAGACTAATGATTCTGTATGTGTGTGGTTTCTTTTACTAGTGAGGTTTGTTTATTAAGGGATAGGGAAGCGTGTGATCTCTTTGTAAATAATGCATCATTTTAAACTGTTTAAAGGTAGACACGTCACCACCACAAACCAAGATCAAGTTCAGATCAAATCCACCAAAGGAAGAGTAGGTATTAGTATAATACATGCTTTACTTAACATTAGGGATGTAACGATACACTCTACCCACGATGTGATGCGATTACTGATACTGGGTTTGATTTTTTCCCGATTTTTTTAAACAAAATGAAATTGAAGACAAAATTATGACAAAGTTTCCTTTTATTATGTCTCTTTAAATAAAAGAAAATACTGTATTTGTGCTTATCTTTTATTTTTCTAAATAATGAATGACCTTTTATTTCTGAGGTAGGTACAAACTATGCAAAACAATGCTGCACGTTTCCCTTTTTGTGTAAAAAAAAAAAAGATTAAATGAAATTTTAAAACAAATCCCACATTAAATAAATAAATGAATAATACAAATAAAGAAAGTATCCTCACATAAATAAATTTGGCAGGAAAATTCCGAACCCGAGCAACCCTGTAGTGACGTCAACCAGGAGAGGTGAATAGCGCCAGTGCCCTCTGCTGTTTAAAGTGAATATAGATCCATTATACATGTAAACCGATTTGAATCGTTACACATGTGAATCGGTTTTTAACCGTTTTTTAAGTCTTGTGGTGCATCGTTACATCCCTACCTAAAATTGCTGACTGCTCAAACAATATTCACAGATAAAAGCTGGTTTAAGTGAAATAAAATTATTTCATGTTTTTTACTTCTTCTTTTTATCAGCTAGGCCGCAACAGACAACAACAATGTTTTGCGACACACATTAAATAATAATATATCGGAACAGTAGGTCAGTGGCATCGAAGTGCAGGTAAAAATGTCCTAAACTAAATTGGAGAGTCAAATTATTCATGTTTCTTCATGTTTGCTGTGTTGCTATAATCCAGACGTTAAATTGTCATAACAGTTCGTAAGAAAGTGCCTAAACCCCTTTTGTGTTAGTCAGGTGTTTTTCACCAGCGGGTCAATACGAGGTTATAAGGTCCCTGCTGCGTCATAAAAGTAGTTCTGTAATTGTATTATTTTATAGGATAGGCTGTATGTTATTACTATATAATAATTATTAAGTATATTAATTTCATTATTACAAAACTGAAAAAATGACTACGTATCATATGCATGTTATAAACTGAGACTGTCCATTTATATTAACTTAAACTTTAATAATAAAAATAATGCATTTTATTCTTTCAGTTAATATTAGCCTAGCAATAATGTGTTAGAATAAAACTAAAAGAATGAGAACATATTGGGTGTGTTCGAAAAACCTAGTGAGCTCTCTACATAGACAGCATTTTATATCATCCTACACGCTCCCCCAAAAAGGAGGCTGTTTAAAATCCTAGATGCCTTAAAATGATGTCTAGTAAGGCACCTTAAATCTGAACGGTATTTTGACAGACTAACGAGGGAGCATCCGATGCTGCCTTAACGGTGAAGGCAATCCCAGCATTCAGTGCGGCACAACAAGCTGCTGGTCCTGGTATTGAGTTATGGCTCATCGCTGTTATTTCCTTCCTCTGTTATTCTGACAGTACATAGTTGGTGCTGCGTCCTTGTTTTCAGCCTGAGTGGTCTCAGCTGACCAGTAAAGTGGTAAACAAAGTGAATATATACTGGTTGGCATAACAACTGTGTTCAGCACAAGGACCGGATACTTTTTACAAATCTTAAAAATAATTTAAAGGCCTTGACAGGATAATTCGCTTGGCTTGGGGAACCCTGACTGGCACAATTCCAATCCCTTCACAAACATGGCTGTGATGTATTTACTAATTAGGCGGTAAGCGACGGCTTTGTCAGCCATGCATTTCAGAGCAGAATGATGTAATTCAGTGAATGAACGTCTTTCTGTAGGTGGATTAACAGTGGATGGGAGGCGGCACGGTTGCTTCAACGGTGCAGAAACATTCAGAAACTTGAACCCTTTAAATACCCGCTCTGCCAATCCAGGCAGTAAAGTCTCCATTTCCCATGAGGCTCACCTGCTTGTGTGACTGAACAGGAAGTAATTAGGGTTAATTACTGCATGGTGGGAACTGGTCTGGGTTGCTGAGTACAAGGTATGGTGGGTGTATAGAATAATGCAGACGAAGTGTGCAGATCAAAGTGGTGTGTCTGGCTTATAAACCAGTTCCTAGAGGAACAGAACCATGAACTGGTTGTATATTCAGTTTCTCAGATGGAGTGTGTAAACATTGTACATTTTAGGGTTTATTATAGTTTATTTCTCAGTCTGACTACTAACCAAATACAAAATATTGTACAATGCCAAGTTTGGATGGTCATATATAATGAAAAATGGACTATAGAGGATGCTGTGCAATCAAGAAGTCCTTCTCCAAAATTGGCACCGCATTGCTCAACTGAAGTTGTGGCTGGTCACATGAGCAAAGACAAGACCACATGGAAAAGATTTTGTGGTCTCACAGAACAAAGTGTGTTTTTATTTAAACTTAACAACACTGTGCCCACTGTTAGGCATGATGATGTTAGCTGAAAGTTTCAACTTTATAGTAATACTTTTATACTTTCCTAATCTTCAGTGGATACTTTCTGATCCCATGACACTGTTGGCTTTATATTTTTAGTTGGAGCTTTATTTTTCTACCAGCATTGACTGTGTGCAACAGCTTATAGTAGTACAACACACACTACCACGTCATTACCAAGTTAGTGTCAGTGATGCGAGTAGAATAACATTTAATCAGTGGTGATCCTATAGGAACAGGTGGGAGAAAAATATACAGAGCAAGTGAACAAATTATATATGTATATATATATATATACATATATATATATTAGAGATGTACCGATCGGGGTTTTTGGCACCGATTCCGATCTCCTTTCAGGGACATCGGCCGATAGCCGATTCCGATCGGGGGGGTGGGGGGTTTAGCAGTAAATTAAATAAATAAACTTAAAAAGAGCCTCACAGTGAAGATAAACCGGAGCAGCGCGCGTGCGTGTGTGTGTGTTTGTGTGTGTGTGCCTTTAGAAGAGACGCTTTGTTCACAGTATCGCTATAAGTGATTCATTGATTCATGAGTTGATTCGTTTTTATGTGAAGCGTAAGTTTCTCTTCTCAGTTATCTCTCCGTGTTTACTGTTATTAATTAAATGTCGTGGTTTTAAATAAACACCAGCTACTACAGAACATTTTGTGTGACTCTCTTACATTAAAAAGCTTAATTAAAAAGCTTAATTAAACTGCTATTACCACAGATCTGTAACCGAGTCAGACTCGTTCCGTCTAAGCAGCTAAAAGTTTTCTGATGATCCTAAAAGTTCAGCAGTTGATCCTGAACTAACGAATTTGCTAATGAATAAACTTTTGCCTCCGATTGGCTCTGTAACGGTTTCTGTTCTCATCTACATCACAAGTAAGAACCACTTACGATTTACCAAAGTGAACCACGAGTTTATATAACGTGCTGATAGAATCGACTCAGATGTGACCGGGTTGAATTATCTTTTTAAAGTAAATATTACAATCAGCAAAATTACATCGTATGTATGATGCACAACGTTAATGATGTTATTTTAGGTCATGAAGAGCTTTCACTGTGGTTTCTGTACGATGGTTGATGAATGGTGATGCGATGGTTGGTGCTTTGTAGCTCAAAGTCTGGATCAATCCACTGAGCTGTTAACTTAATATGATCTTTATATATCACACGATCAGATCGGCTACTTTTAGGAAATATCGGCCGATCGCCGATAGCATATTTTGATTAAAAATCGGCCGATACCGATTCGTAGCCGATCGATCGTCCCATCTCTAATATATATATATATATATATATATATATATACAGTGTATCACAAAAGTGAGTACACCCCTCACATTTCTGCAAATATTTCATTATATCTTTTCATGGGACAACACTATAGACATGAAACTTGGATATAACTTAGAGTAGTCAGTGTACAGCTTGTATAGCAGTGTAGATTTACTGTCTTCTGAAAATAACTCAACACACAGCCATTAATGTCTAAATAGCTGGCAACATAAGTGAGTACACCCCACAGTGAACATGTCCAAATGTGTCGTTGTCCCTCCCTGGTGTCATGTGTCAAGGTCCCAGGTGTAAATGGGGAGCAGGGCTGTTAAATTTGGTGTTTTGGGTACAATTCTCTCATACTGGCCACTGGATATTCAACATGGCACCTCATGGCAAAGAACTCTCTGAGGATGTGAGAAATAGAATTGTTGCTCTCCACAAAAATGGCCTGGGCTATAAGAAGATTGCTAACACCCTGAAACTGAGCTACAGCATGGTGGCCAAGGTCATACAGCGGTTTTCCAAGACAGGTTCCACTCGGAACAGGCTTCGCCAGGGTCGACCAAAGAAGTTGAGTCCACGTGTTCGGCGTCATATCCAGAGGTTGGCTTTAAAAAATAGACACATGAGTGCTGCCAGCATTGCTGCAGAGGTTGAAGACGTGGGAGGTCAGCCTGTCAGTGCTCAGACCATACGCCGCACACTGCATCAACTCGGTCTGCATGGTCGTCATCCCAGAAGGAAGCTGACGCACAAGAAGCCCGCAAACAGTTTGCTGAAGACAAGCAGTCCAAGAACATGGATTACTGGAATGCCCTGTGGTCTGACGAGACCAAGATAAACTTGTTTGGCTCAGATGGTGTCCAGCATGTGTGGCGGCGCCCTGGTGAGAAGTACCAAGACAACTGTATCTTGCCTACAGTCAAGCATGGTGGTGGTAGCATCATGGTCTTGGGCTGCATGAGTGTTGCTGGCACTGGGGAGCTGCAGTTCATTGAGGGAAACATAATTTCCAACATGTACTGTGACATTCTGAAACAGAGCATGATCCCCTCCCTTCGAAAACTGGGCCTCATGGCAGTTTTCCAACAGGATAACGACCCCAAACACAACCTCCAAGATGACAACTGCCTTGCTGAGGAAGCTGAAGGTAAAGGTGATGGACTAAACCCAATTGAGCACCTGTGGCGCATCCTCAAGTGGAAGGTGGAGGAGTTCAAGGTGTCTAACATCCACCAGCTCCGTGATGTCATCATGGAGGAGTGGAAGAGGATTCCAGTAGCAACCTGTGCAGCTCTGGTGAATTCCATGCCCAGGAGGGTTAAGGCAGTGCTGGATAATAATGGTGGTCACACAAAATATTGACACTTTGGGCACAATTTGGACATGTTCACTGTGGGGTGTAGTCACTTATGTTGCCAGCTATTTAGACATTAATGGCTGTGTGTTGAGTTATTTTCAGAAGACAGTAAATCTACACTGCTATACAAGTTGTACACTGACTACTCTAAGTTATATCCAAGTTTTATTTCTATAGTGTTGTCCCATGAAAAGATATAATAAAATATTTGCAGAAATGTGAGGGGTGTACTCACTTTTGTGATACACTGTATATATATATATATATATATTTATACCGACCAGGCATAACATTATGACCACCTTCTTGTTTCTACACTTACTCTCCATTTTATCAGCTCCACTTACCATATAGAAGCACTTTGTAGTTCTATTATTCCAGTGATTGTATAAACGAGGAGGTAGTTTTAATGTTATGGCCGATCAGTGTATATCATATAATCAGCATAACTTAGTCTGAGTTGAGCTGGAAGCATTTGCATGAGAACAATGGGTGAATACTCCACAAGTGAGGTGTCAGAAGCATGTTAGCACTTACTGAAATCACTTATTCAAGGTTTTCAGGCAGAAAAAATGTTCCACCAAATACTGAGACTGGGAGTTTGAATAACTGCATATGGACATGTTTAAGAGAATTAGATTGGTTGTGTGTATCGATAAATATTATTTTCTGTTTACTGAGACTTCTTGTTGTGACAGTGGCAGCCTAGTGGGTAGGGCTTTGGGCTATCAACTAAAAGGTTGAGAGTTCAAATCCCAGCTCTACCATGCAGCCACTGTTGGGCCCTTGAGCAAGGCCCTTAATCCTCTCTGCTCCAGGGGTGCTGTATACTGGCTGACCCTGTGCTCTGACCCCAGCTTCCAAACAAGCTGGGGTATGCAAAGAGGGAATTTCAATGTACTGTACACCTGTATATGTATATATGACAAATAAAGGCATTCTTGTTTGTATATTTTCATTCTGTATTTTTATTGAATACACTATGTGATCAGAAGTGTTTGGACGCCTGACCGTGAGCTGGTTGGACACCCAAACTATTGGTATCAAAGTAGTGACCTCTATGTAATTTTTTTTAGCTAATTATATATTTCAGTATGTATACAGTGTGTGTAAATATCAATCCTTTATATCTTTTAATGTTTTCTGGAATCTGTTTGAAGGTAGGCTGGCCACTTTTTCAGATGTAATGGCTCTCACTGTGGTTAGGTACAGCACTAAAGCCTATTCAATGTTAGAAACTTTGTGACTTGTTTTATTTAAATTCCATTGCTGTAATATCATGTTTTTTGATTATTTGAAATCATTCAGTGTGATAAATACGCACTAGTAGAGGGAAATAGCTGTACATAAATACTCATAACAATATCAGGAAATTATAATATTTAATAATCTACAATCAGATTAATGTTAAATCTTTGAATTCATTCTCATATTTTCCAAACTAATTCTATATAAAAGCAGTCAGTCTCACTAATGTAATAAAGCATGATGACTGTTCAATGTTCTGAAAACGTTTCTGTAATTATTTAGTTTCACATTTTTTAGATGTTAAGAGGTGACATGTAGCTTAGCTATTCACCCCAAGCCAAGCTTTCTCCTCTAATCCTCTCCCGGAGCTCCTCACTGCTTTTGTCAGCTGTGAAGCAGTGCTAACAGCCCGGGGGATGTGGACCATGCTTTGGAAGTTGTCATCTCTATTATCCAGCATGTGCAGGGTCTGTGAGAGGAAGCGCCAAGTTCATCAGGGTCTGAGAGTGGACGGACAGGAATGCTTTTCTTCTTTGGGGGGCAGGAGAGCTTAACACAATGTGCTTTGGAGATGCCGGTCTGGTGGCTTTCGGAATACTGCTGAGCAGTTTATCCTTCCTATTATTCTTTCACACAGAGGTGGAATATAAATGTGGTTTACAATTACATGCAATTTTCATGTCTGCCCAGCTTTGCATGATTATGCCGTCTGTTGTGTGCCGGTGATAATCATGTTGTGTCTAGTTGGTGTGTGCTGCGTAATCATCAACTAAGTCCTGTGCATTTGTTACATTTTGCTTCTGGCATTTTATGTAGGTCTTGTGCTGTAGGAGTACTGTAGTGCACTGTTGTCAAATCTTAAGTTGACGTTTTCTTTTCTGGGAGGGAATTTTAACTGACATGGTATTGGCCATATAGTACACACATATATAGTAATGCACATGTATAATATCTGGACACTGTACAATTTTTAAATCTTGTTTAATGTTGATAGGTTTGTGGTAGCAAATAAGCCGTTTACAGTTAGAGGGGGAATTTTCTTTGTGTACTTTATGGGCGCCCCATCCAGGGTGTTACTGTGTGCCTTGCGCCCATTGAAAAGCTGGGGTAGGCTCCAGCACCCTCCCGCAACCCTAATTGGATAAGCGGTTAAGAAAGTGAGTGAGCTTTGTGGCAGCAAATAAGCTAAAAATTTGTAAGCTAGAGCTTACAAAAATAAGGTCTATACATGATATCTATACTCCCTCCGCCATGCTTTACAGTTAAAGGGTGAATTTCTTTGCCGAATTAGTCACATCAGTCACATTATTTCAGTTCTTTCTGCTGTAGCAAACCTTCAGTGTGTTGGTGTTGTTTGAAAGCTTTTCACAGGCTTTCTTTGTGTATCCATTATATATATATATATATATATATTGTCAAAGTAAACATAACAGTAAAATGAATCTAAGAGTGGTTAAATTTAAGATTTTCTCTATTCTGGAACACTGGATTGCATGTAAAAAGAAAATTAAAGTAAACTAGCTATGACACGGCGGTTCTCACATCACTGATGCTTTATGTTCAGGAATCAGTCGTTTCATTTACTAATGCTAATCCATTTATCTTGTATGTTGGTAAGTGCTGTTATAGTTAAGGTTTTAATCTAGTAAGTGGATGGGGTTATGACCTCCCCCTGTCATCCATCTGTCCCAATGAAACATTACTGGGAAAATGAGCTGATTAAAATGCTCAGGGTTGAAGTTATTATTATGCAGGGAAGCTGAGAGCACCTTTAGCTATTATCATGACCCATTTTCCTTTCCTCGTGGCTACATTTATTAACTTCTTTTTAAATTATCTAGACACTTATGAGCCTGTGTTACAAATATGAAAAGGGAATGGCTTTATATTTTATCTTATTTTTCTGGGTTAAATCTCTAACCTTAAGCAGCTTTGTGCTGCAGTGTTTCCACCTGACTGCACACTGTAAGTGTCAGAGATTCAGGATTCGTCTGTTACACGTGGAATCCTCCTTCAATTCAGCAGGAGTGGAAGGAAGCCAAAGCATGCAAGTGTGCATAAGTGTATCTTTGTTGTATTTGCCTTTGTTCATCCTATTGATGATTATTTATGTTCACGTTGTGTTGAGTGGGTACTAGCACCTTGACAAAGTACAAAGTGATGGTAAAACAGACAGCGAATAAATGAATGACATATGTTTAGGCATATGTTTAGAGGGGTGGAGGAAAACCAGAATACCCAACAGAAACCCATGTAGGCTATTTAAAAGCATACCAAACTCCTTACAGACAGTTAATGGAAGCAAGATTCGGTCCCTAGCATCCTGCTCCTCACTTTGGGTCAGGAGCTTATGGCACCCTAACTACATTATGCATTGCTATGATTCCCTATTTATCACATTATTAGAGAATGTATTTTAAAAGTAAAATAAAAAAAAATACAAAATAATCATTTATCTGTGGAAATCACAATGAAATGTTAAAATAACAGTAATTGATAATGGGAACAAGCTGAAGAATTACAGTCGTGGGCTGGCTTACATTTTTTTTACATACTTTTTAATGACCTTTACCTACACTTCTTTAAAGGCTTTAGGCTGCAGACAGTGTAATGATGCCAAACAGAATAAAACCATAGTGATTCCTCTAGCTGCCTTTTTAAGACCAGTGAAGCCTGGTTCACATATATAAGAAAGTTGGACAATAACTTAGTTAAAATATTACTTTTAAGTCTACTTTTAATTTTATTTTGATACGCAGTAAATGGATAGGAAAAAGTTAAGATGTTAAGATTAAATACATAGAACTGAAAAATAATTTACTGCACATGATGTTGGATACTTGTGTAGATTTAACATAACATGACACAAAACGTATTGAAATATTGCAAATACAAACAAGCATTGGTATTTAATATAATTTTTAAGAATGTAACTAGGAATAAAGATAAACATTTTATTCAGTTAGTAGGGTGGGTTTTTTTCCAGTTGGAAATACATGTTTTAGCATATTTTCAAGGCATCACTGTGTTAGCTGGTTATATTGTGTTTTATATTGTAGCTTACTTAATTTTAAGGTTATGGTTGAAAGCTATCTGACATTCCATTTTATGTTGTAGAAATGCCGGTGTGGTTTACACACTGTAGGAATATAGAGCCTATTTAATTTGGGAGTGATGCTTCACAACAGCGTTTTGTGAATGCACCTCTTTGTCTTTTAGTTCAAGAATCTTGGATTGGGTTCAAGAACTCAGTCGACTCAGGAGATTAGTGGAGCATGGTGGGACCTCGATAACTGACACCACTCCTCCCTCACTAACACACCACCTCGCATGCTCTTTACTGTGGTTAGAAGGATCCTTCACTTTTTTGATCATTCTGCTCCCTTCTTTTTGCTTCCTTTCATGCCACAATGATTCTATTCAGTATAAAGCTTGGTGGCACTAATCTCCTTAACACAAAGCTGGTATGTCAGATAATATCTTAATAACTTTGGACTGAATGTCGTACATTAATTCTCTTTATTGGTTCATCTGATGGGACGGGGTTGTGTTGCTCTGTGTGTGTGTGTGTGTGTGTGTGTGGTGTGAATACTGGGCCGTGTTTTGATCGTCGTGTATGATGTTGAGATCGGTAGTTAATAAGCCATGAGCAGAGTGCGGGCACCGAGCATTTGGGCAGTGGATTGGCTGATTGGCCTCCGGGTTGTAGGAGCTGAAGTGGAATATCTAGTTCGCTGCCAATTCAGGCAACATCTCCCTGGTCTCCTTTAAGTGTGTTTTGGCTCCATAACCTTTTAAGCTGTCGGAAGCACGGTAGCTCACAATATTTTAGCCGTGATGGGCGGTTAAAAATGCATAGCATGCCCAAAGCTTCCTGTGTGAAAAGCTTGCAGTGATTTCATGAATCTTGAAGTATGCTTTGACTTGTACTAGTATAGTAAATAGAGCATGGTCTGAGATTATATGTGAGATTCATGTTGGCTGTTCATCAGGTTAAATCCATGCATAATTTTTTTTTTACTAGGTAATTGAACTCAGGCCATGATGTATGGAAGTAAATCTGTCTCATCAGATTTTGAATTTAAAAGCCTTTGAATTTTGATTACTGAACTTTAAGCCTTTGAATTTTGATTACTGAACTTTTTTGCCTCAGAATTCAACCCACACATTTTACAATAACTCATTTTCACTTTCATTTTTTGATGTTAACAAATTCAAAATCAAAAATTCAAGTTTATAAAATTCAAATAATATATATTCAGGTTGCTCAAATTCGATAGGTCAAATTCAGATCACAAAATTCAGATTAAAAAATTCAGACTAAACATCCGGGACACGCAGGATGAGCAATCGATTCCAGAGCCGTAGAGAGAACAGAGTAGCGACACTCCCATAGAGAACCGCTGTGACGGGGGCGGGACATTTCTCTGCACAGCTCCGGGTGGAGCTCTGTTCATTTCCACTACTGAGCAGCATTTTCAGCTGTATGTTGCTTTGTTTTAAAGAAATAATGAATTTGGTGTCATTAATATACTTAATACTGTTATTGTTTAGCATTTGCTCAGCACTAAATGTTACATGTTTATCTTATTTAATAGGTATAACTGAATTTAGCTCAGTCAGTTAAGCTTAATTAATGCCACTAGAGTCTTTTCACCTAAAATGAGGTGATTAATCAAGAGTCTTGTTACAGAAATGATAATAAAACATTAGAACCATAATAAATCATGCTACTTTTACTTTCATACTTAAGTACATTTGAAGGTAAATACTTTAGTACTTTTACTCAGTGAAGTGGAGGTAAAGAGTATTTTTACTTTTACTACTACTTTTACTGGAGTAATATTTTACCTTGGATATCTCTACTTCAACTCAACTACATGGTTTGTGTACCTTGTCCACCACTTACATTAGACAAAATGAACTTGTGCATATTATTATGAATTAATTCATGTATTACATGTAGGAATGAATTATTAATCACTCATGAAATAAGAGATGAATGAAGCTATTTCATGTACCTGCACAATAATGTTAAAGGTACGGTAATGTGTTTATCAATCTGTTCATTCAGTGCAGGTAAACCTTATGAATCCAGCCACATGGCTCAGTGTTTAACCAAAATGATGATTATTATTATTATTATGAATCCTCAGGAAAGTGAAGGGAGATTATAGTTTATGCAAAAAAAAAGAAAGAAAAAAAGCTCTTTAATCTCTGTACTGTATATTGTTTATACTACTTAATGATATCACACTATGTAATGTATGCTAATATAATGTACTGTGTGTTAACAAGAACGATCTATTCATTATAAGTCATTATAAACATCAATCTTTCACTTCATATACCAAATGCAGTAAATGTAAAGGCAGTTGAAAATACCCAGAAATTGTACAAATGTTTATTATTTAGTGTTTAATACTTCATTCACTGCTGCTTGTCCCATCCCAGCTAGCCTTGTAATTGTGGCCCACTTCCGGCGCAGCTGGGCCGGAATAGCCCCCAAAACACTGCGATACCATTTATTTCCCATTTTCTTCTCCTTTCACATCCTCATAGATAAAATAATACATTTATTCTACAGATTAACTACAGATTAACTACAGATTGTGCAGCAGAAAGTATTTTATTAAGATAATTGCAGCAAGTATAATAATAATAATAATAATAATCAGAATATTAAAAATAAGACAAATTATAAAAGTGAAACAAAATGACAACTATATTAATATTATTATATATAGAAAATAACATATAATTGCATATAAGAATGATAATTATCAAAGTGAACAATATTGTAAATATACATACTATACTACGCATACACAATACTACTAAACATACTACTACTACAACTACATCTACTAATACAGCCTACATACATACCATAAATATTTTACACACACACACACACACACACACACACATATATATATATATATATACAGTGGTGGAAATAAGTATTTTATATTATTAATTATTATTATTAAGTATTTAATACACTATTGAATGAGCTTTAATTATTTTGCAGCTGTTGGCTAATGCAAGAAACTGTTTACCTTTTAGCTAACGTTACCTGAAGTGTTTCAGTTCAGACTACCAGTTAACCTGAAACTCACTAGATAACATTACCTAACAGTTTCCATTTCCAAATTGCTCTCTATCTTAATCCAAAACTCATTAATAGACTTTCTGCTTACATTTTGCTAAGTAAAATGTTAAGATTCAACGTTAATTTACCAAACACGAACAAATAATTAGTCCTCTTTTTTAACGGCTCGCATCGCACTGTTGCTATGGTGACGTTGTTCCGCGTCTCTACGAGCACCAGCCAAACCCAGCTGTGGTAACAACTGGACCGGATCTGGCTACACTGATTCTGGCCGATTCTGACACTCGGCCGACTGTGCCGATAGAAAAGAGGGAGCTGGACCAGATGATTGTGCTAGCTGGGATATGAGAACATGACAGCGCGGGGTTTTTTGAAACTATTGGATGGATACATAAACCACGTGACCGTGTGGCGGCGAGAACAAGGAGTGTCGCAACTCTCTCTATCTACGGCTCTGATCGATTCTGTCTCAAATCGAACCGACACCCAGCCAATCAAGTTACACTCCAGCGATCAAGTGACAACGAAGCGGCTTCGTTTACAGCAGAGCCGTAGAGAGAGAGAGTTGCGACACTTCTTGTTCTCGCGGTCACGTGGTTTATGTACCCCTCCAGTAGTTCCAAACAAACCCGGCGCTGTCATGGGACAAGCAGCAGTGAGTGAAATATTAAACGGCAAATAATAAAATATTGTACAATTTCTGGGTATTTTCACCTGCCTTTACATTTACTGCATCTGCTTTAATGTCAGTTTGGTATATGAAGTGGAAGATTTTTATAATGACTTAATAGGTTGTTCTTGTTAACACACAGTACATTATATTAGCATACATTACATAGTGTGATATCATTAAGTAGTATAAACAATATACAGTACAGAGATTAAAGAGCTTTTTTTCTTTCTTTTTTTTTTGCATAAACTATAATCTCCCTTCACTTTCCTGAGGATTCATAATAATAATAATAATCATCATTTTGGTTAAACACTGAGCCATGTGGCTGGATTCATAAGGTTTACCTGCACTGAATGAACAGATTGATAAACACATTACCGTACCTTTAACATTATTGTGCAGGTACATGAGAGAGCTTCATTCATCTCTTATTTCATGAGTGATTAATAATTCATTCCTACATGTAATACATGAATTAATTCATAATAATATGCACTAGTTCATTTTGTCTAATGTAAGTGGTGGACAAGGTACACAAACCATGTAGTTGATTAGAAGTAGGTAAAATATTACTCCAGTAAAAGTAGTAGTAAAAGTAAAAATACTCTTTACCTCCACTTCACTGAGTAAAAGTACTAAAGTATTTACCTTCAAATGTACTTAAGTATGAAAGTAAAAGTAGCATGATTTATTATGGCTCTAATGTTTTATTATCATTTCTGTAACAAGACTCTTGATTAATCACCTCATTTTAGGTGAAAAGACTCTAGTGGCATTAATTAAGCTTAACTGACTGAGCTAAATTCAGTTATACCTATTAAATAAGATAAACATGTAACATTTAGTGCTGAGCAAATGCTAAACAATAACAGTATTAAGTATATTAATGACACCAAATTCATTATTTCTTTAAAACAAAGCAACATACAGCTGAAAATGCTGCTCAGTAGTGGAAATGAACAGAGCTCCACCCGGAGCTGTGCAGAGAAATGTCCCGCCCCCGTCACAGCGGTTCTCTATGGGAGTGTCGCTACTCTGTTCTCTCTACGGCTCTGGAATCGATTGCTCATCCTGCGTGTCCCGGATGTTTAGTCTGAATTTTTTAATCTGAATTTTGTGATCTGAATTTGACCTATTGAATTTGAGCAACCTGAATATATATTATTTGAATTTTATAAACTAGAATTTTTGATTTTGAATTTGTTAACATCAAAAAATGAAAGTGAAAATGAGTTATTGTAAAATGTGTGGGTTGAATTCTGAGGCAAAAAAGTTCAGTAATCAAAATTCAAAGGCTTAAAGTTCAGTAATCAAAATTCAAAGGCTTTTAAATTCAAAATCTGATGAGACAGATTTACTTCCATAATGATGAGCTAAGATCCCAAATAACGGGTTCTAATTTGCTTGTGCAATTAAAACAGTTGTCACAGAAGTATTTTTATTTTACAAAAGAACTATATAAAGGGTTGTTGTTAATATAAGGCTTAATGGTTCTATATGGTACATTTTAATGTAACATTGTTTTGGAGAATCTCTATAATCTCTCTATAGTCTCTGCGTTTGAGGAGGGTATATTGGCCTGCTCCACGCCCTTCCAACACATGCACAGTCCCTCAACCCCTTCTTTTTTGCCTGTGCCTCGGTGGATTTGCACATTATGCTGCTCCACTTCTGCACAGGCACCTCAGGATGCTAACCAGGGTCCTTGCACAGCGTTTGAGGACCCCACCCACTTAGTCCGGTCTTTTCCCACCCAGCAGACTCGTTGGCCAATTTTGTCTGCTGGAGGCGCTGCCAAATGTGCTTGCTAGACTGCACATTTGGTAGCGGAGCCGAGATTTGAACCGGGGTGGTTTGTTTGTTTGTTTATTAGGATTTTATCATGTTTTACACTTTTGGCTACATTCATGACAGAAACAGTATTAACTCATACACAAGGTTCATCAGTTCACAAGGTTATATCAAACACAGTCCTGGACAATTTAGTATCTCCAATTCACCTCACTTGCATGTCTTTGGACTGTGGGAGGAAACCGGAGGACCCGGAGGAAACCCACGCAGACACAGGGAGAACATGCAAACTCCACACAGAAAGGACCCGGACCGCCCCACCTGGGGATCGGACCCAGGACCGTCTTGCTGTGAGGCGACAGTGCTACCCACTTAGCCACTGTGCCACCCGAACCCGGGGTGGTGCAGAATATGAATATGAAAAATATGAATATTTTTTGTTGTTGTTGCTGTTTGTTTATTTTGTTTTTACTGGCTTTACAATTAACTGTTGCATAAATAACAGAACATTCTAGAGTTGTACGGTCTGAGCAAGCTATCCACATTATTAAAAATTACCTAACATATTACAACCCTTCACAATCCTCAAGAGTACATTGACCGTACACTGAATGTGTTGTGATTAATTAACAGCATAGCTTGAATTTCCAGTGGCGGTTATTAGAAACATGTACTCTGAATTAATGTTTTGGGACCACAGCCACCCTGCACTAATTATTAATTTCTGTATCTTTTACATGATTACATTACTTCTTGAGTCATATTTATTTATATAATTTAAAAGAAGATTTCCTCATTCTGTCTGAGAAGGGCATAATGCAGTACATTTCATTATTTACTGTGCTACCAGTCTTAATGCAGTCATTTTTATGTTCCTCCTGGACCTTTCCTCCCCTCTGTAGAAATAAAACAGCCCTAATTGACCTTTGACTGGAAGTTTGCCTCCTCCTTCTGGTGTCCGTGTATCTCTCTGGTTGCTGTGGTTACTGTGGTCCAGGAGAAGGAGGAGAGGGTAAGAGGAGAGGAGGAGGATACACTTTACAGCTTGCTGCCCAGTGTAAATAATGTGGTGTGTGCAGTATGGTCTGTTACTTTATTCTCTTAAGGGTTTATTACATGTAGTATCAGGTGACTATTTAAACTACAGTACAAATAAATTGTTCTTCCAGGTCATGTAACAATATTTGGCAGTGGCTTTTTTCAGTGTTGCATGAGACAAATTTGAGATGTCCTAAATGTATTTTCTGTTTAGTCATTCACAGGCAGATTATTGGATTAGTTTTGGATTGCTGTAGGGACACACATGCTCTAACAAACAAAAAATATATATATATATGATTTATTCACTATCTGAAACACATCTTTAATAAACATTACATATCTTATTAAGTGTACAAATAAATCCTTTTATTATTTATTTAAATGTTGCAAGTGTTCAAATTAACATTTAGGTACATAAAATCTTTTGTCTATGAACCGAAACCTTAAACCAGAATAAAAGTCACTGAAAATACATTTTATGACAGATTCTGATGGATTCAGCCAAGTCAGCACGTGGCTGTTTTTTATTAGCCGAGTCTGATTCAACCCTGGTTAGACTGAATACTTAGTACTTCATATTAGTGCAATGATGACTGGCCAAAATGAGTGCCTCTAGTGCTTATATTAATCAAGTGTATCTTAACTTTTACAGAAAAATACAGAGTAAACCCCCAATATGCCACTACAGCATGTAACTGTAGTTAGTGTAGGTCTATCCTACCCTTTTTTCCTACACACAATTCGGATGCTAAAGCAATAAGGTTGGCCAATTATCTACCAGTAGCTAAACTCATTAATAAAACAAATTCCGATTTATTTTATTAACAACAAGTTCAAGAATGTGATCAAATTTAAAACATAAATAATATTACAATTAAATTATTTATATATTTTATAAAATATGTTTATAACATTATAGTAATAAACACAGTGTAATAGATTATAATAGATTAGGTGCATCACAGCTGTTTCTGCAGTAATTCCACACCCCCTTCCTCCCTTTCCACCCTCACATGCACTCACACACCTTGTTCGGTCATTATCTTTAGTCCATTACTGATCCGGTATTCCATTAGGCTTCTTGCATTCCTCCACTGATATGTTTATGTTTTTCTTCAGATGGATCTGTATCAGTCAGTCATCACAGAGGGAGGATCAAGTACCGGCTATAAAAACCCACAATGCTCGGGAATGTTTTTGAAACACTGAGAAGTTAGACTGATACTCTTTTCCCATGAGACTATGGTCGTTTTATCGTGACTCGGAGCGTGAGATCCAGCCAGCAAGGACAGATAAATCAATAGCTGAGATCAGCTTTAGCTCAAGCCCTGGATAGCCTGGCTGTAATAAAGCAGGTGAATGTTAGTGAAATTGATTATGGAGGAGGATGGGGGAGGAATAAGGATTGTTTTGAAACTGACCACACGGATTGAAACGTGAGACCTGCAGTGAATCATTAGCCACAGAATTATTAGTGTCTATGCTTTGATGTGGATAGGGAGAGGTCATCTTTAACCCTGTGGAGAGAGTGAAGCCTAAACTGTGCTCTGTACTTTGTTCTGTTACTCACTCACTATAATCGAAGCAGAAACATTTAAAACATTAAAAACATTTAAACATTCTTTAAGAATTTTCTCAAAAAAACCCCAGAAATGTTATTTTGATCTCTTGTCAGTATTGGCTCTTTTGCTTAGAGATTACTGTTGCCTATTTTAATTAAGATTAATATGTTTTTTTTTATTTTTTTTATCCAAATGCAGTAACCTGTATTTAACCCTTAACCCCCATTTCCCCCCAAGTTTATATGTTACCAGTTCCCACTTATAGATGGTCACATTCAACTGCCAATCACAAAGAATAAGAGCTAATATTGGCTAGTATTGGCTAACATCTGCTATTATCAGACATAAGTATAAAACCATTTTTTAAGCTGTAATGTTATACTGCTAATATAAAGCAATAAGGCAGATGAACACACATGGAGGAAAACACTATTTGTACTTTGAAACCAGGACCTACATAGACTGCAGTTGCTCTGATCAACCATACAGAGAATAGCAATGGTTCAAGGACTATTATTCTTTCTTGGACCCCAGCCACAAATGGCATAGACATGTTTAAAATTTAAACTGGCAGTAAATGAGCAATGGAAAAGCAAATTTAAAATGATAATTGCGCAACTTTGTAAGTGATCAATACAATTTTGCAGCACATTCAAACCATAAATGGAGTTTGCCTTTTTAGCTTATAGTAACAAGCTAAAATATTTTACTATAAAATTACTAAAAAATACTAGGGATGTTAATAATTTACTGGTTAACAAATTACTGACAAATAAGTCCAGTTAATTAATACATTTCCATTAGGTACCCTGGTGGCGCAGCGGGATATTCCTCTAGCACACCAGCGCCGAGATTCTGAACTCTTTGGTTTGAAACTCGGCGTTGCAACCGGTCGGCTGGGCGCCATCTAGCGGGCATAATTGGCAGTGCCGGCAGCAGACACTGATTGGCTACTGTTTCTGCTAGGGCGGGATGGCCGGACTATGTGGGTGGGGTCTTCTAACGCTGTGTAAGGACCCTGATTAGGACATAGAGAGGCACCTGTACAGAATGCATGGGTGACAAAAGGGTTCCGCTAAGGGCTGCGCACGGGTCGAAGGAGGCGTTAGTAGCAATATACCCACCTCGACTGCAATCAAGGATCCCCAGCAGCGGAAGGCAAATTGACTAAGCAAAAAAATTGGGAGAAAATGGGAGAAAATGCATAAATAAAATAGAAAAAAATAAAATGAGTAAATATCCAGCAGCTGATGCTTGATCTGCATTTTTTACAGGGCCACAATCATGCTGAAACAGAAAGGGCATTTTCCATCTACAAATTTTATATATCAATTTGATATGGGTCACACATGGGTGTGACTGTATATGAAAAATAACAATTGTACAAAGAAATAAATGTACTTTTTTGAATGGTTAATGCGAAGTCTAGATCTTAGCCTAATTTAGATGACTTTATGTGATCTTAAAAAGGCTGTGCATTCATGAAATCCCTAAATATTCAGCATCCAGTTTGTTTTAAAGCTATAGAATATACAGTATTATTGCTGTGTTGTTTGTTTGAATATGTTTGATATAATTATGATACAGATAAAGGTTTGACCTCATTTCATGAAAATTATGTAGAAAGTAGTAATTCCAAAAGAGTTCACATCCCCCCCTTGCATTTGTATATGTATTTTTTATCTCTGGTACAGTTTAAACTATGAACAGTGGGGAGTCTTCATTCATCTAAGATTTGGACTTCTTATAGTATTCCCAGTAGGTGCCCAGGGAGAAAGGGGTGGAGGGTATAAAGCAACCCCCATCCCTTCCAGTCTAATCCCTGTTTAAATAGGCCACCATGTCTATTTTACAAGCAATAAAGCAATGTGTTCAGGGCCTGTCAGAGAAAGAGCCCATCCCAGCGGGACGCCCATGGGTTATTACTGTGGCAGGAGTGGGATTCCTGGGGGCATGACAACAGAGCAGGTCATATCTCATCTATTTCCCACCTTTTCCCTTGTGTCTTTATATGAAGGTGCTGAGATATATATATATATATTTATGTTTATATATATACGTATATATGTATCCTCTGTGTCAGTGGATGGAGAATGGCACTTCATCTTCACATATTTTTAAATAGATGTGTGACCCTGATCTTAGGAAGATACAATGAGTGTGTGCTGACTTCTGATAATGTGATTAGATCTGCCAGCTTAATCCATTTGCCTATTTCTGTCCGTTCCCTTGTGAGAAGGGCCTTTTTGTTGAAGCTGGTATGGAGTGGATAAGGTTCTACCTGCACCTTTATCCTTCTCTGCAAGGAAACCACTTTATTTTTAGACATAATTGTAGCAACTGAATATAGTTCTTCCATTCGTTCATTTTTACTAACTTATTTTTGGTCAAGTAGTGGAGGTTGCAAGGCAGGAACACACATACAGGGTTCCAATTCATTACTCACTCACATCTAGGGGCAGTTAAAAGGTGCATGATTTCCGACGGTGGGGGAAAACTGAATAACCAGAGAAAACATGAAGGCAAAACTCTTCACAGACAGTGAACAGAAGGAGGGATTGAACCCATGTCCACATAAATCATGTTGCTGTGCAGTACCCACTCAACCATCTGTGAAGACTCAATCTGCCCTGCCATGCCAACCTATAAATATAGTACAGAGAAATATAGGTCATATTACTGGAAAATGTACAATATTCTTTGAATCCTTTTTTAAGCATTTTAAACTGCCCATAATTGATGAATGATTTATCTGCAGTTAAAAAAAAACCTAATACTTCTTAATATTAGTTGTAAAAATGGAGAAAAACCAGGCAAAGAAAAACACCAAAACATTGAAGCTATATGACATCTCAGATTATATACTGTATATACTGTATATATACTCACTGTCCATTTTATCAGCTCCACTTACCATACAGAAGCACTTTGTAGTTCTTCAATTACTGACTGTAGTCTATCTGTTTCTCTGCATGCTTTGTTAGCTCCTTTTCATGCTGTTCTTCAATGGTCAGGACTCTCCCAGGACCAGTACAGAGCAGGTATTATTTGGGTGGTGAATCAGTCTCAGCACTGCAGTGACACTGACATGGTGGTGGTGTGTTAGTGTGTGTTGTGCTGGTATGAGTGGATCAGACACAGCAGCGCTGATGGAGTTTTTAAACACCTCACTGTCACTGCTGGACTGAGAATGGTCCACCAACCAAAATTATCCATCTAACAGCGCCCTGTGGGCAGCGTCCTGTGATCACTGATGAAGGTCTAGAAGATGACCAACTCAAACAGCAGCAATAGATGAG
Source organism: Trichomycterus rosablanca (assembly GCF_030014385.1). Taxonomy (NCBI): domain Eukaryota; kingdom Metazoa; phylum Chordata; class Actinopteri; order Siluriformes; family Trichomycteridae; genus Trichomycterus; species Trichomycterus rosablanca. The sequence continues at coordinate 9,305,591 of NC_085992.1, read as the reverse complement.
CGATCGTCTCTGACTTTACATCTACAAGTTGGACCAACTAGTTAGGAATGTCTAATAGAGTGGACAGTGAGTGGACACGGTATTTAAAAAACTCAGTGCTGCTGTGTCTGATCCACTCATACTAGACACTCATTAATGTGTCGCTCTTCGGCCCTTAGGTGAACAAACTTCCTTCTGTTACAGATTTTTCACATTTTAATTGTGAATTGTGACAGTGGCACAGTCCTGCTGAGGCTGTAAAGCGCTCAAACTGTTGCATGGCATTGAACGCATATTATTTATTTTATATCATTGATTTTAAGAGGGCGTTCACATGTATTCATTATATATTTTAGATTTGATTTATGTACAGATTAACAGTATGAAAATGTAAAACAAAGATTTAAGTATTTTTGACCTTTATTTAACCTTTACAGGTTTAAAATTTATTATAAAAGTACTTTCACACTAAACATGTACAGCCTCCAAAACAGTTATCTAATCAACCTCTTTCTCTCTTTTTCTCTTTTTCTCTTCTTATATCATGAATGGTGGCGCTACCTGCACTGCTTTTTCATCTACATGAAACCCTCTGTCTCTCAGGTAAGTTACAAGAACAGTTTAATGGCTTACAATGTAATTACAAGTCCTGTTATTAATGCACTCACCGTGTGTTATGTAAATTAAAGTGGTTGTCTGAAGTATAGGTGCAGGAGGGGGTGGTGGTGGTTGTCAGAGCTAATAATTAAATTGGCTTTATTTGTCCCACCTAATTAACTAACTTGTCATGGTTAAATGTATTTTCTTACATAAAATACATTTTTTTATGTTTTGTGTTTGTGTAATTGGTGTTGGGTTCACAAGCGGTGTTGAAAAACAAGGGTTTTCACACAAACTATGATATTTCTAGATTTTTATGTTGCTTGCTTTGTTTTGTTGAAACTGGGTAATTTCACTCCCCTTAATTTTAAATTCTCTTCTCTAACTTTGGCCTGAAGTTCCAGTAGATGTAAATGTTAGTGAATATTAATTTTAAGATGTTGCGTGTGCAAACAGCAGGACTTTCCTCATCACGTCCCCTCTAGACTGTTGACACGACATAATTACAGGTATTACCTGCTCCTACTATTACTGTTTGTTAGTATTATTGGAGTCACACTGGCAGCATGTCTGAACCTGTCAGAAAGCAGAATTAGAGAAAAGTTCCAGAGGAAAAGCTTTGCATTCATGCTAACTCAATGAACCACGCCGGTGGCAGCAACACAATGCGTGCCTGACATCCGAGGAGACTGTGTGGGGTTTGTTTTGCGAACTCTGTGGTAAGAGATCCTCACGTCCTCACGCTGAGAAAATCCAGACAGGAAGCCCGTCTGCAGCTGTACTCGGTGCACAAGAGGTGGTGAAATGAAGAGACTGTGCTGCTAATTGGCTGCAGTATGGGGTGTACGTTCCCAGATAGGAGCTCATTCAGCTCGTTTTTTTCTGGCATGCATTCTTAAGTACCATGTTTTTTTTCTCTCCTCCTGTCAATACAAATGAGAGTGTTGTAGTTATGCCAGCCCTCATATTCTAATAAGAGAACACTCATCTGTGTGTGTGGCTTTGTGTTTCTGTGTCTTTGTGTGTGTGTGTGTGTGTGTGTGTGGCATTTAGTAGATTCCTTTCCTTGTTTTTGTCATTGTAATTGTCATTGAATAATTGATTGCTTTATTTACCATGTTGTTGCATAATGATTTTTATAATAAGCCATTTATAATAATTGTTGTGTTTAGAGGACGATCTACCCACTAATAGAACCCGTGGCAAAAATAATAATCTTTCACAACTGCTTATAAAATCACCATTTAATATTTTTACATTTCATTTTAAATTCCTAACCTAAATTTTGACTCCACTTGTTCATAAACAACCTCATGCAAGCAAAGTATGTAATTATAAATAGGAAACAATGTGTCAAATGAAAGATAAAGGTAACAGGGCAACTAAAATAAATACAAATAAATAAATATATGAATATAGATTTTAGAGTGAAGGCCGACAGGGCTACCAAAATTTGATCACCTCCTCTGGACTATAAAGAGTTTAGAGTTTAGTATGTGCTCTTTATGCTTGTGTGAGTATTCCAGTTCTACTAGACCTCCCAAAGATGTCCAAAAAGTGCACTGGGATCTCTACATTTCCTTTTATGTTAATAAGAAAGTGTGTAAATGTGTAATAATGTGTTCTTGGTGTATTCCCACCTTGTACCCTGATTTTTCGGAGGATAAGGGTGGGCACTAGACCACGACTACTATGAAGCATCAATTCATTCATTGTCTGTTTTACCACCGCTGTATTTTGGTCAGGGTCATGGTGGGTACAATTCACCAGTCAAAATGTAGGAAACACCCTGGAGAGGTTGCCAGTACATCACAGGGTACACACACACACACATATTCACACTTAAGGCAATTTTTTGGTAGCTCCAATTCACCTGACTGCATGTTTTTGGACTTGTGGGAGTAAACTGGACCACCCGGAGGAAACCCACTTAGACATGAGGAGAACATGCAAACTCCACACAGAAAGAACTCGGACCGATCCACCTTGGAAATCGAACCCAGGACATTTTGCTGTGAGGCTGTGAGGCGACGTTATTACACATCGTGCCATTGTGCTGCCTAGACTAAAATGAATGAAAATTATATTGTTTTAATTATTTTAATTAAAAAATAAATTAATTTTAATAAATTGGAAATGAGTACAAATGTTTCTGGGGTTGTCCGCAATAAATATGCAAATACATACAGCTGTTTATATCAGCATGGTATAAATATGATCAATAATATGCACATTTATATTAAATTCTTAATCAGAGAATAATATAAAAAAATAAATCCATCTTACAGAAATAAAGGGCAACAAATATCACCCTATACCAGGCAGCACTAACAGCTCCAACAATCAACAATACAACGGTCAAATAATGGACATGACAGGAGTCATTAATAATAAAACTTTATCTTTAGTGTTTGTGGCTTACACTGATCAGCCCTAACATTAAAACCACCTCCTTGTTTCTACATTCACTGTCCATTTTATCAGCTCCACACACCAACGGAACGATGCACGCCTGAATACTTGACCCCCACATTGTGGGGTTTTAAACCATTATGGTCCATTATGTTGTGTAAGGCATTTTGCTGTAAGTGCACCTGGCCGCTTAGAGTAGTTACTGCAATTCAAAACAAAATTGTTCTGATGACCCGAGCAAATGAATTATTTTTATTCCAGATTGAAGTGATTAATTGATTGATTAATTGATTGATTGAAGTGAATAAAACAACTACAAATGTGTAATAAATAAAATGCTTTACAAAATATTTACAGGTTGCTTAGAAATTAATATTGTATTCTCTACAGCTGTAGGTCTCAGTACTTGATATTCCCGGCATGTGGGACTCAGGTTCAAGCACTGGTGTAGTGAAAAGGAAACATGTTGAAAGCGATATGCAGTATTTTGTATTCAAGCCATGCAGGGTTCTTTCATTTCATCTCGAAATTCATTTAAACTGAGTATTTACTCTCAATCAGAACGACTGGTCTGGTGAACTGGACATGACTTTGCATTGTAGTGAACAGCGTCTGTCTGAAGCTAAGTGAATCTGTGCTACAAGCGTAGTAAAAATAACCTTCTTGACATGAAGTCAGTGTAAACATCCTTTACTTTATCTGCTTGCTGTACAGGGTATTAGTCTGTTTCCTTCCGGGCAGTAATCTAAAGTTTGATAATGGTACGCAATATTAAAAGGATTAGTGTGCATGAATTAATAAAAACCATTTCCTGTTGTTTGCACTTCCTCTGCTATCACCTCTTGTACATTATGCAGGTTGATTCCTGAGCAATGTGATTTATGCCTGGAAATTTGTAGGACTTAGTGCGAGTCGACTTGTAGAAAAGATTACAAACTGAATTGTTATGGATTTTGTGTGAGATCAAATACCACTCAAGTACCTCAGCAGTTAGTCAGTTTTATAGCAAAACCTTGTTTCAGTTTGAATCCTGGCCACTTTTATTAATTCCCTCTTTGTTAGTTAGTCAGAAAGGTTGATGTGCATTAGAAGTGCATCACTTTGTGTTCATGAAATCTCCCTCCTCCACCTTGCTCCCTTCTTGCTTACACATGAATAGAGTATAAATCCATCTATTTAAAATAAACACGACTGTTTTGTGACATTTCCCAGCACATCCCAGATTATTTAGACTGCTACCTAGAGCAGACTCTCTGCATGTATTATGGTATAGCAGGATTGTGAAATGTATTATTGAATCCTTTACAGCCTACAATAATATATTCATGAGTATCTTGGGGCGTCTGTAAAACATGAATCCTGTCATGCACGATAATAGGAAAAACAGAGCCACGAGACTATTCGTTTGAACCTGGTTGACATCAAAGTTTGGACCAATGATGGATATTAAGGTGAAGGAAAGAGCGGGACTCTTTGTACTCATGAATGTAGGAGATGTAGATTTGTTGCTTGTAGAATGTTCAGTACATATAGACCTAACCTACTGTGCACAGGTGTCATCAGCCTGTGTAATAAGTAATTGCGTTTCTCCCATAGAAGCTGATTAAATTTCTTCATTGGAATTCAGTCAGCAGTTTCAACTTTCTCTCTGTCTCAGTTCTACCTGTAACTGTAAAATAATGTTGCGGCTCTCTGCATAGTCAAAAGTATTATTAAAAGTGAACTATGTTAAAGAAATATGGAAGTAGGGTTATAGAATCATGTCCTTCTGCCTTTACAAAAATGGTCGACAGAGGGGGCATGGAGGCACAGATGTTTCTCATATCTGACAGTCACTTGCGCCTGGTGGAGTGTTAATTCGCTCCAGGCCTGGTTGAACTTGAATTTGTATCAAACATTTAATGCCTTTTAAAGAGTGTATATTATTGATTATTATTTATTATTGACCAGTTGAATAGAATAGAATAGAATGCCTTTATTGTTATTGCACAGTGCACAACGAATTTTTTAAGCGTCTCCTTGAGGGTACATGTATGTACACACACACACACACACACACACACATATTTACAAATAAACATATACACATCTAGATACAAAGAAATGCAGGTGTGGGTTTGAAAGAAAGGAAGGAAGGAAGTTATTGCACAGTCCCTATAAATTGCACATTATGTACTAGGATGCAGAGTTTTGAGAATTTAGTGTTTTTTCTTTAGTTGGATATTATAGATGGCAAAAGCCTTAGTCATGAAGTCTGCTCAACTAGCTAGTGTTTCAATAGGAACGGTCTCTGAAGTGACATCCACATTTAAATCATAAATACAGTTGAACATTTTGTTGGAATGTGTTTGTTTAATATGTGTAATGCTTAAGGATTAACAACTGTTCAGTTCAATTGGGCATGATCTGACTGTGTCAGTAAGAATTCTATAGTCTATTAACTACTACACCAAGAGTGCTATCATAGAGACGCTTCACAATTTACAATAGGGTTACATTCTGATAAACATGTGATTTATTGCTAGTAATTGTATCACAAACCAAGGAGTTTTATATATACTGTGGAAATAATACTCTAGCCTACACTAAATATGTTAAAATTAACCCACAGTTGGGCAAAATCATTAACACAAAGCCTAGTTTATAACAAAATGTAAATTATCATGTAATGTATTAAATAATGTCGGCAACTGGAAGTAAAAAACAAAAACAAAATGGTTATACTGTACTCACCACCAGCTGGAGACACAGATGGGCATTTCGTAGACATGATGGATAACACACAATGTAGATACAAGAGAGTGTCCAAAAAATTAGCAAAACAGAACACTACAGTATAGTGTATCGGTTGAATACACTAGCGACCGCTGCTCAACTGAGTCAGCTGGCTGTCACCCGGGTGCCCAGCATCTGTGGTAGAGTATTGTACTGTGTCTCAAATTCAGAATACGTTTCCTAATAAATCTGGATTTATGTGTAAAATCTGATTGCCATCATAAAGTCAAAATATCATAAACTGATCCATGAGAATCTGAGGGGTGTCTGTATTAAGATCGCTGTGTAAAACAGCTTATTACTGTTCTGTGGAGATGTGGAAAAACAGTGGTGTGGTTATATGAGTTTCACTTTATTCTTGACATGTGGAAGAATGCATGTGTGGCACACACCAACGGAACGATGCACGCCTGAATACTTGACCCCCAGATTGTGGGGTTTTATGATCCATTATGAACCATTATGATCCATTATGTTGTGTAAGGCATTTTGCTGTAAGTGCACCTGGACGATTAGAGTAGTTACTGCAATTCAAAACAAAATTGTTCTGATGACCCGAGCAAATGAATTATTTTGATTCCAGATTGAAGTGATTTCATCCAGGATGTCAATGCTGTCCTTCGCAGGGTACAGGTGCTCACTGAATGGTTTGATTAAATAAATGATACATCGATCAGTGAGTGTAAAAACAAGGAGGTGGTTTTAATGTTATGGCTGATCTCTGTATGTAAATCATATGTTATAGCCATATGTCACCAGATTGCAAGCAAACTAAACACAAATGAGAGATTTTGGACAGGCAAATTAGACACTAATCTACACCTCCATTATCAAACCACTAATTAAGGAAATAAAACTGAGAAAAATGGTACAATTAACACATCAGCTGTTCTGGCTGCTCATTACCGTCAAACATTTTACTAAGACACAGTGGTGTCATAAGATGATAAGCTAAGATAAGATAAGATAAGCCTTTATTAGTCCCACAGTGGGGGATTTGTTATAAATTCATTCATTCAAAGTCATTTTTGATTTGTAATAAATTTGTTTGTATGTTGTGTAAAAAGTCAGACTCAGGCATGGTAATTGGAGGGGGTGTCATTTTTGTTAGATAATTGGGGGGGGGGGGGGGGGTGTTGTGATTTTTAGTTAGAAAGCACTTTAACACATACCTATTACATTTATCTCTTGTTCGGTGGGACCTTACAAATCCTTTATTCAGCTCAATTGACTAGCTGCTAATTGCTTTTGCTTCTATGTGCTAGACTGATCAATTTATTTAGAGTTTGAGTGCTTTTCATCTCATTAATATTCGTAGCTGATGTGAAACCTCCACCTCCATCGTGTTTTTTTCTAGAAACAATTTACATAATAGTGCCAGTGATAAATAACACTCGTTCCATTCCTTTAGAAAATTTTATACTGAATCATAACTCTCAATTTAATATGTTTTAATGCATAGGATTCTTACATATGTGCTTTTATTGTTCACATATATGTCCCTTTTACACACACAGTCTAGTCATTATATATGATTGCTTGAAGAAAAGCCTATTCTTTTTTTTAACTGCCCCTTCAACACTTCAGATTGTGAACAGGAAATAATTATTCACCATGGAGATCTGCACTTAGGTTCTGTTAGAGGTAGAACAATTGTGTGTGGGAGTGGAAGGTAGTTACCGTGTGTAAGAGTGTGTAAAACAGCCAAAACAGCTCTGTAACTGTGATGCACTGTGTATTCTGACACCTTTCTATCAGAACCAGCATTAACTTCTTCAGCAATTTGAGCTACAGTAGCTCGTCTGTTGGATCAAACCGTATGGGCCAGCCTTCGCTCCACACGTGCATCAATGAACCTTGGCCGCCCATGACCCTGTCGCCCGTTTACCACTGTTCCTTCTTTGGGCCACTTTTAATAGATACTGACCACTGCAGACTGGAAACACCCCACAAGAGCTGCAGTTTTGGAGATGCTCTGACCCAGTTCTCTAGGCATCACAATTTGGTCCTTGTCAAACTCGCTCAAATCCTCACGCTCGTCCATTTTTCCTGCTTCTAACACATCAACTTTGAGGATAAAATGTTCACCCACTAACAGGTGCCATGATGAAGAGATAATCAGTGTTATTATGTCAGTGGTCTTAATTATGCCTGGTCGGTGTAGTTCAGTTACCAGTTTGCAGGGTTTAACTCCATTGAAAACCTGTGGGTTGAGCTGAAGAGGAAAATTAAAAACAAAAATAAGATTTGATAGGGTTTTAAGGAAATGCTTGCAAATTGTATACGTTTAGAATCAGACATAAGGCACTAATCATTTAAAAGATTTCACTTTAAGATTATCTGGTCCTGAGAAGAGCTGCTGAGCCATTATCCCTGGGGTCATTTGGTTTTATTGACTACAAGGTGATGTACATATGTGCAATTCCCATCCTGGAATGGACAGAACTACTATGCTGACTGTTGCATCTATGTGAGGAATTACACACCATCTTATTAGAAATGAACAGCAACAAAAAAATCACTCACAACTCACATGTATTATATTTTCCTCTCTTTAATGAAAGGCCAGGGCCACGGTGGAAAGACTGGACCTGATAAGTGTGACTAAACAACTGACACTGATTTATATTGTATTAGGTTAAATAATGACCATAGGGCAGATTTGTCATGCTGAATGATTTTGGATTATTAAACTAAATATAATATTACATAAAGAAAGCTTAAGTTAAAACACATTTTGTAAAACATATTTCTATTTATTTGGAAAATAAAGCTATCCAACACATATTTTTTGTTACTAAATTAGCAAGATTTAATTGTTAAGCCTATTAAACACACATGCTTGCTTACATCATTTTAAACCCTCCATCAAAGCCAAACAGTCACCCTCAGGTTTTTACAGGAACACAAAGCCCTTCTATAAAGAAAATCCTGATAAGTGGAGTGTGTGAGTGCTGTTATCTTAAATTGACTAAACTTGAAACAGTGCTCATGCCATCGAGTTAAATGTATCTAATGAACTACAGATGTCTGTAGCCTCAGATAAGGTGGTGTTAATGACTCCACAGTGTTAGCAAAAGTGAAGAAGAAGAAGATTAGGCTAAATCTTTTATAGTGTAATATAAATTATAGAGAGCATTTACATGCATTTCTGCTGAATTTGCTGAACAGTCATTGAGTAAACGAGGCACTTAATTTTATCACAAAAGTGCCATAAGAGTGCTGTAAGTGTGGAATATAATTCTGTGTTTATTTAAATTTCAGTAATGAAAGTACATGGAAATTAAGGGCCTTATGTTTTTTACCATTCTATATTTCATTTTACATTAATTATTATGAATAAATTGTTAAAAAAAATAATTAAAAGAAGAGGAATAGTCGATCCAAACGACGCCCATTTACACCAGTTACAGTAAATGCAGGACATTTCAGAACAGAAGTCTTTTATCATGTGATCTACACTGATCAGCCATAACATTAAAACCACCTCCTTGTTTCTACACACTGTCCATTTTATCAGCTCCACTTACCATATAGAAGCACTTTGTAGTTCTACAATTACTGACTGTAGTCCATCTAATTCTCTACATACCTTTTTAGCCTGCTTTCACCCTGTTCTTCAATGGTCAGGACCACCACAGGACCACTACAGAGTAGGTATTATTTAGGTGGTGGGTCATTCTCAGCACTGCAGTGACAATGACATGGTGGTGGTGTGTTAGTGTGTGTTGTGCTGGTATGAGTGGATCAGACACAGCAGCGCTGCTGGAGTTTTTAAATACCGTATCCACTCACTGTCCACTGTATTAGACACTCCTACCAAGTTGGTCCACCTTGTAGATGTAAAGTCAGAGACAATCGCTCGTCTATTGCTGCCCACGGGACGCTGTTGGTTGGATATATTTTTTATATTTTTAATAAATTTCAATACATTTTCAACAACGCTTTATTTCATTAGAATATTAATCAATAACATCTTCAATGTGTTTTCCACTATTTGTGATGCAATATGTATGCATGTATCCTATGTGTCCAGAAGTTAGGGTCACATTGTACAGTATATTACATTAACACAATTTTGTAACATTTTAATTGTTATTTTAATTGAAGCTGTGATTTTAATTAAAGTTTTATTTATTGTTTATAAAAAGAAATAATTTGCTAAGACAGAGAAGATAAAAGGAAACAGTTGGTATAGATTTTAAAATCCTGTAAGTTAACAATTGAGCTGGATTCCATTTCACAGGATCCATAAGCAGTGCCCTTGAACTTCACTTGGTTAAATCCCTTTTCAATCCCAATCCTAAATTCAGAATGCCCTGCAACATCATCACATACATTTTGACAGCAATCTTTGAACGTTTCTTTGCTTTCTAAAGTAATTAGAATTTATGAACCACAGCCATGTATCATATTGTGTATGTAATATGGGAATAATTGTGATTGTATGGACATTTGACAGGTTTGTGTTGTGTTTACATTGTGTTGTATTGCTTGTTAACAAGCTAAATAAAATTTCTGGTGGAATTTTGCAGGGTCTCTAGAAATTTACTTGCTATTTTCACATCGTTGGTTGTTTTTTGCAAAGATTAATGAAATATTATTCTGCTTGTACCATTTTACTCTCTCAGATCATACTCCAACTGTCTTAACCTGCAAGACACAATGATTGATGGGTAAACTGTACTGTCAGCTTCCTGCGTAATGATAAACTGTTACTGACTACGTCCTGTGCAGTTTGAAGTTCTGTTTGGAGCACTTCCACTCCTTATGGTTTGGAATCTTACTTAAAATGTCTGAATTCCCTGTGTAGTCCACTTGACTACTACAGAGATTTACTGGGGTGATTGTAATGCACCTTTGAAGTTATTTAGTGATATATAAGTACCAAAAGAATGTTGGGATACAGCCTGGATTTCCAGTGTCCTTGTCCAAATTCTCACCTTGTGCCCAGTGTTCCTAGGATAGACTCCAGTTCCACCAGGTCCCCGACCAGTATAAAATACATTTTACTATGCATTCATGTGTTAACTAGCAGACCAATCCCATTATACTGTATACCAGCAAATGGTAGAGATAAGCATGTAAGGAAAAAAGGAACATTTAAAATGAAAAGCATTTTTCCATTGCTGTGGTTGTACCCTTGCCTGGTCAGCATTAAGTGCTGCGGAGATGTTTGAGACTTCCTGTCTGTGAGCTCTTTGTCCTCGCTCTGTCTTTACTGTAGCCCCCCTGCTAATTCAATAACATGCATCTCTTGGTAATGGCTCTAACAGGCCTGGGCTCAGGGAGGAAAAGTACTGAAGTGAAGACTTTAGGGACTCTGGAGGAGATCAGTAGGATTAGAAAATGTCTAGGGACTCTACCACATCTTTGAAATTCTTAGTGTTTAGACTATCGAGCTTTCTTGGTTTGTTCATGTAGGTGCCCAGGCCAGCCGGATGGCAGAGCTGAGCTTCAAATCAACAAGTTCGCAATGTCAGCTCTGGTGTGCTAGCGCTGTGCCACCTATGTGCCATCCTACCTATTTTCTATGCACACTATTGTAATAGCATGCTTGGGGGGCTATTATGCTACCCTGCTCTTTCTGGGATCCAGGCTTCGAATCCCAGTGGTGCTATTGGCCAGTTGGGCATGTACATACAGACATAATTGGCTATGTCTGAGGAGTGGGAGACAGCTGAGGCCCGGTGATGGTTTGGCGTCCTGTCTGTGGTGCACTTAGTGATTCAGGGGAAACTGGTGAAGATTGAGGTTTGTCTACACATTTACTTGTTACTTTCACATTGGTAGTTTTGGTAGGTTTCATCAAGGATTAAGGAAATGTTATCCCACTTGTACCATTTGCCTTTCTCAGATAACATGCCAGATGTCTTAACCTGCTAGACATGATGAATGATGAGTATGAACGATGAACCTTACTCTTAACTTCCTGTGCAGTTTAAAGTTTCTATCGAACTGAGTACCTCCACTCTTTATGGTTTGGAATTTTACTTAAAATGTCTGAATTCCCTGTGTAGTCCTCGTCACTACTAGAGAGATTTACCGGTGTGATTGGAATGCACCTTTTGAGTTGTTTAGTGATATATAAGTACTGGCAAAATCTACAATACACTCCCAAAAGGATACTGGAATACAGCCTGACTGAGGCCCCGTGATGGCTTGGTGTCCTGTTCAGTATGTGTTACGGCACTGCACTTAATGATTCCTGGGAAACTGGTGAATTATTATTTTTACAGATATTAATACCAATAAGTGAATAAGCCATGAAAATTCTTTTTCTATTCTTTGGTTTGCATATTTTATGCATTCATTTTCATTAAACACACGCCACTGCCCTGACCTGGTGGTAGTGCAAAGTTAATGATTCACCTGTATTATTTACACCTTTAACATTAAAAACAGAAGCATTTTAAGAAAGGAACTGCTTTTTAAATTCTTTTCAATTTGTACCCATGACTGTCAGATGTGCCACTCCACATATTTACTTTTTATACTCATTTAATATGACCATTGTAAATATCAATTAGCTTGCTTACTGCAACTTGGTATATTTGCATGTGATTTAACTCATTTCTAAAAGGGTAAATGTTTAGTTTTTAAGAAGTTGTAAAATGTAGATATTGATATTTTACTAGAGTAGCCACACATTTGATAACATGTCCCCGTCTTTACCAATTTATAACCATCTAATGTCTACTCAATACAACAATATAATTAATAACAGTGATATTAGATTCACATTCACATCTATTCCTGAATTTGTTCTCCCAGCCAAATCATTTTATTCTGGTTAGACAGTAACAGCAAACAAATCTAAAAGCATGACTTGTAACAAGCTTGACCTTCTAAATGACACTTAAGGCTTTATTGCCATGTGAATCGTTTATGCCATTTTTCAATCAGTGCAAAGTGAAGTCGATTTGCATTAAACCCCAAAGCCCTGCGGCCTGATTTAATTCTCCAGGTTCAAATCAACACCTCTGTTTTTCTGCACCGCTCATTTGTCATCTATTACAAGAGAAACCACATCGAATGACAAACACTACATACACAATAACAGTTGTATTGTTTTAGGTTGCTAGAACAATGGCATCTTTCTGTATAAAGCTTGTTTTTAAAAACATTCTGGAGTAGTGCCCAGAGCTTCAGGCAACTTCCAGACTTCACCAAGGCCAGTTCCAGGATGTGTAATGTGGGTAATGAATTACTAATAAATAAGCCTGGGTGGTCTGTTTAGCCAAAACCTGTGGTAAGTAATCCTGAGAGGAACAGACATGAAGTCACACACACACACACACACACACACACACACACAAACACACATTCACAACAGCACACTTCTTTAATGTGGGAAAATGTTGATTATTACTCTATGTGTGTCCTCTTTACCCCTGTTTTTATGATTATTATTATCATTTACACCACATGTTGCTATTAATTGGCAGAGACAGTAAAGAGAAAAGAATCAAAAAAATTTTTACTTTTTGAAGTCTGTTAATTAGTTTTTTCTGATTTTTAAACTTCTTTGATTACTTAATTTTTACTGCAGTTGTGTTTGAAGATTAATTTTTTTATGGATCAGGGAATGTGTTCATCAGGCTCTGTATTTTGCAGGCCAAATGAAGTAAAAATGACTATCTTAAGTTGGCTGTTTGTTGATGGTTGCAGCATGACTTATATTTTCCACCAAATTTACAACAAAGGCATCTGGTTCAGTGTGATAATTCAGTAATTATGCTGCCTTCAGTGCCAAACAGAATTTTCTTACTAACTCTGTGGATCTGGTTGTAGCTCAAGCTCAAGAATTTAAATTCTGTAGCTCTGCAGTTTATCAGAGTAATTTTACCTACAATACAAATTGTAAAATATTATAAAACATATTCTGTTTGTGCCATATAACCTGTGAGTGTTGCAGAAACAATGGCAGGAATGCTTCATTGGAATGCTCATTGTCATTCATTGATTTATTGGCTGTTTGACCAGTCAGGCTGTTAGTCATTAATGCTGGTGCGATTTTGTGTGTTCCTCACTTTTCACCACGTCAGGAATTCCCCCGTGTTTAATTAACTATAGTGAGCTGGACTTAAAGCAATAGTCCTTAATTTTTTGCAGAAAATGTGTGATTACCACAAATTCATTTTGACATGTTTGTCTGTGCAGGCAGAAAAATGAAAAACCCAGAATTTTAGCACTTACTGTAAGCTTCCAAAGGATTTCTGTTATCTTCTTGGTACAGGCAATAAAAAAACACTGTTGAACTTACGTTCATTATTTATGAAGTAAATAAAAATTAGGGTCTAATGCTGGACAGTAATTTTGAACAAAGTGACCTTCCACGCTGTGTACACTTAAATCTAAATATGTAAATTTCTCTTTCAATAATTGTGACACGGGGTTTTGTTAAAATAATTACTTCTTGGTGCGGGATTAGTTTTTTCTTGGAAGAAATTTATTTTAATCAGAGATTGGATTTTGGAAGGCATGGTGGCACAGTGGGTAGCGCTGTCACCTCACAGCAAGAAGGGCATGGGTTTGATTTCCCAGCCGGTTGGCCAGGGTCTTTTCTGTGTGGAATCCAAAGACATGCAGTGGGGCCAATTAAAGCTACTAAAAATTGTGTGTGTGTGTGTGTGTATCTGCCTTGCGATGGTCTGGCGAGCTGTCTAAGGTGTTTCCTGCCAATGAATCAGACCCACCACGACAATGTATGAAAAAGATTAGATTTTTTCTCAGTCTAAGAATGAGATAAGTCACCAAAAGGTGAATTTATTATAATGCTTTTCTATTCTCTTCTTTCCCATCTTTACACCATGGGTGCTAATAATTATGGAGGGGACTGTAGACTATCTGTGTTTCTATAACATTTATATTGTGGCACATAGATTGTAATTATATAGTGGTTTGCACATAAGAAGCTACACTAGTAACCAGTCATTATTATATTATTTCATTCTAACAAAGTAAGAAATGACTTTAAAGAATATTTTTTACTTAAATAATTAAAAATGCAGGCGGCACGGTGGCTTAGTGGGTAGCACTGTCGCCTCACAGCAAGAAGGTTCTGGGTTTGATCCTCAGGCGGAGCGGTCCGGGTCTTTTCTGTGCGGAGTTTGCATGTTATCCCCGCATCTGCGTGGGTTTCCTCCGGGAGCTCCGGTTTCCTCCCACAGTCCAAAAACATGCAGTCAAGTTAATTGGAGACACTGAATTGCCCTATAAGTGAATGGGGGTGTGTGTCTGAGTCCCATATGGGGTATTACTGTGTGCCTTGCGCCCATTGAAAAGCTGGGATAGGCTCCAGCACATCTTCCCCGCGACCCTAATTGGATAAGCGGATAAGAAGATGAATGAATGATTAATTAAAAATGCATTTATTTCAATAGCTGCTGGCCTAGTTCTATTTGTCACTGTTAACACAGACTAAGAGTGTTAAGTTACGACCCACAGGCCGGTATAAAGCAGTTCACCAGTGCAATTTGATTCCTTTAATTATCCAGCTGAACAGTAATGCAGCTGTTGGATGTAATTAAACACTGGAGATTTCAGTGTAGTGTTGTGAACAGAACAGGACGTTCTACACGCTAGTGTAACTTTTTTATATTTATATGATGTGAGAACTCTGTGAATGAGGCTTTGGTTACAGGTGGTTTATGGTATGGATACATTTGATGAGGTAATAAATTACTTCCTGTAACAAGCAGTATTTTAGCTATTGCCTCGTCTATGCATAGTGTTGCATTACACTAACATTCACTATCGTTGTAAATAGTCTGGAGGAAAGTAATACTTGTCAGCCTCATTTAGACAGAATATAGTTTAGGTCTGTTTTCAAATTTAAGAAAATTGTTTTTGTTAGTGAACAAGGTGATAGTTTAGCAGTGCTTAAGCGTTTCTTGTCGACTACATACAGTGTAGTTACATAGCAGTAACATTTGCTTAAGTTACTGGGCGGATTGTTGGGTCGGTGGGTAGCACTGTCGCCTCACAGCAAGAAGGCCCTGGGTTTGAATCCTAGGTGGAACGTTCTAGGTCCTTTCTGTGTGGAGTTTGCATGTTCTCCCCATGTCTGTCTCCTCCCACAGTCCAAAGACGTGTCAGTTAGGTGAACTGGCGTCCTGTGATTGTGTTTGACATTTACAACAAATTTAAGTAACTGTACCCATCATAGCCATGTAGCTATGTAAACAGCTATGTATTGATGTAAACAGCTGTTTGAATGTAAATCTGAATTTCTAGACCTGCCCTAGCAGGTCTGTTTTATTTGAGGAATGCAGAACATTTGTGTACCATATAAAGTGAAAGACAAATCCGTGTTCCACAGATCTGTATCAGAACGTCAACTTGAATGACCCCACTTCTGCCGTTGGGTTTATAGTGTGTCAAGATTCACAAAGCCCAGTTCCTATAAATAGGTATAACTGGTTTAATATTATTGTCAAGACATGCTGACATTTCCAGTTTTTAAGCCAAGGAATCTCTTCATTTATTTTCCTCAGTATCACACCAGCATGGTAATGTTTAAATGAATCCTTATCTGTCAAGTGTTTTATTAACTGTATATTTAGAATTTGCCAAAGTTTGATTTGTCGCTACAATACATAGCGCAACCTACCTTACAGCGATGGTAGGAGGCTTCATGTTTACATATTCTTATCCGTGTTTTGACATCTCCCTCTCTGCGTCCACATAATTGGTTGGAAGTTTTTTTGGGAGTAGTGTTTTTAGCTGCTTTATACTTCGACATCTTGAACATTTTGACCAAACGATTGCTAACTGAATTGCCGTAGGATTGCTAGTGTAACAAACTTTTCTGTGGTGTAGTGTGCTGACAATGTTTGATGTATGTGTTTACATATTGAGTGCATTTTGGAGATTCCAAAGTTAATGAAAAAGTGTGCTTCTCTACACACTTGATCATCTCTGTGCTGCGCCTCAAAAGAACAAGCCAGTAAAGTATTTTGCTCCTGATAGTTTGTCTATGTGCAGTTTAGTTCTTTCTTTATAAGCAAACTTTAAAAATTCTTGGTTAGACTAGACCGCCTCAAATTATTCAGTAACCGTGAGGCACTTGAATGCTACGCGAATGAAAAATGTTAATTTGCTGAATTTCACAGCAAATTGCATATTACACAGGAAAAGACTCATTTTACGGTCCGTGGCATGATTTTTACTCCTGTGAATTAGTAGGGCCATAAGTATAATGTATTTTGCTATTTATAACATGCAAGAGGTGCAGGTATAACATCCCTTATAGGCATATCACACCTTGACAGACACCCACACAGACACACACACACACACATTAGGAGAATATGCTTAGTCTGTTGCAGTAGCCTGTTACTGTGCTGTAAAGTGCTTTTGTAATTTGTGATTAGATGTCAGCAAAAGAACTTAATTAAGCTACATACATAAATGTATCAGTGTGTATACTACAGATCTCTGGTAATTAAGGATAGTAATTAAGAACTTTCCCTCTTTTGTCCCATATTGGATGTACATAATTCTACTGAGCACACTGGCAGTCTTTGCCCGTTGCATGTCACCGTTGCGAGCCATATATGGCAGCAGCTTGACACACATTTTCTGATATGTGTAAAGCCGCTGGTCGCATATTTACTTTAGCCAGCAGTGAATTATTACAGAGAGCTAAACAGAAGACCACTCCAGACTTTCTAGTTCCTTCACTTCTAGTGTCAGCATATTTCAACCAGGCTGTAGAAGTCACAGTTTTTCCCTTAGACACAACCAGTTTTGTCTGTTAAGTACCTAACCAGGGCGGTGGCACCATAAAAACTTAGGTCTCTATATTTTTAATAGAAGTGAAAAGAACAGTTTATATTTATATTATAAGATTATATATAATTACTGGTTACACAAGATTCATCAGTTCACAAATTTAATGTCAAACACAGTCCTGGACAATTTTGTATCTTCAATTCACCTCACTTGCACGTCTTTGGACTGTGGGAGAAAACCGGAGCACCCGGAGGAAACCCACGCAGACACGGGGAGAACATGCAAACTCCACACAGAAAGGACCTGGACCGCCCCACCTAGGGATCGAACCAAGGACCTTCTTTCTGTGAGGCGACAGTGCTAATACAGTAGAATACTATATATTGCCGGGTTGTATATTAGACTGCTAAACCACCTAAACACAGATAATGTATATTTATTCTGTTACATTTGGATGTGCCCATCTCACAACATGGCTGAATCTTTTTTTTTAAAGTCCCATATGCATTTATATCTCAGATTTTGAATTGTGGGCTGATTGCTTTTGGTTGTGAGATTTTATCTGTGGCAATTTCAGACATGACAGGAGGTATATTGGATGCTTAAATTACCTTCTTATCAAATAAATTAACCTACACAGCACTGGTGTGTCCAGACAGAACCCAAACAAGTAAGTTAAAATTCAAATAGAAACTGTAGAGCTAGGGACCAAATTGTGTTTGGTTTCAATTCAGGCAAAATTGAACTTTTACTTGAGTACATGTTTTATGACAATAATACTTTGTCCTTGATTTCTTATAATGCTATATCTGTCTCATTATCTGTTATATTGGGCAAGTATTGCACTATTTTGTGCCTGGAAAATGAGTTACATACATACAGAGCACATGTAGTAAAGAGAAAGCTATTTGGGATTCTGTATGTGTGAAGATTACATTAGGTGGTGGATTACATTAGCATGAACAGATATCATCCATGACAAATACACATTTTTATTTGATCTGTATTTATTTCAACCCCCTCTAAAACAAAGCCTGTTTTTATCTGTTAGAACTCACTGCACCTACATGGCATTAGTGTGTCCATGCAGAACTCAGACAGAGACCTGGCAACCCAAATTACATTGGGTAGATAATCAGCAACAGATTTCATCCCATGCCAGATAGGTATCACTAAGCTAACAAATTTTGCCAATATAGGGTTCCTCAATGGCACTGTCACCTCACAGCAAGAAAGTCCTGTGTTTATATGTGGAGTGGACGGACGGACAGACAGACAGACAGACAGACAGATAGATACTGAAAGAAATTAAAGTCCCAGTAGCATTATAGTGAAGGTACACACTATAAAAATTATATATTTCATATTGTGTACATATATTGCATAACTACAGTGCAGTTATTAATAATAAAGAATTGAGTGAAAATTGAATGAATGAAAGTGCAGGGGGGTGCAGTTCCAAGTATACAGTGTACGGTACAAATTCAATAAAGATTAAATATTAAAAACTGATACAGCGACGAGAATTGCGAAAGTTTATAGCCAAGTTTGTTACTACAGTTTTTAAACGTATATAAAAAACTTGTATATCCAATTTAAATTACGTTACACAAATAAAATACACAGCCCAGGTGATTCAGATTAGACCTGTAATAAAGATCATAAATAGCAACCGGTAGCTTAAACTAAATCTGTTCTCCATTATTTAATTACATTATTTTATGTAATATAATGAAATTTAATTCCTACTAAAATCTCTGCTTGTTTCTCAGGTAATAAAAGTATGGGCACTCATTTTCAACAGTGTTTTGCTATCCTTGACAATGAGCTAAATGAAGTTATAATGTCGTTAGTCAAAATTTCCTGGCCAACCGATCTGGTCTGGCAGCACTAAGACTGTAAAACGGGCTGTAAAACTGTTAAATGTGAATTATGTTTTGTAGCTCTACTCGTAGGACTGGTTGAACTGCAGGAGCCATGCCCTTGAGGTACTTTTGCCAATTAGGTAATCATTTTATAACACTGTGCTGACAATTACGTTACAAGAACCAGTGTGGGCCATTCATCGGTAGGCCAAGTTTGGACAATTTTTTATTATAGTCTTATATTTATCATGCTGTCAAGCTAGTAAAAGAACATGCACATATGAGTGGGTGGGCAAGAACATTAGTGAGGTTGGGTGCTGGTGTTGGTTAGGCTCTGATTACTCAGTGTTGCACTATTATGTGAGCATGTCACATAAAGCATTTTTAGTAGGTTATCTTAGACCAGAGGTGTCCAAACTATGGTCTGCAGGTCATTTTTGCAGCCTGTTACAACATTTGAATCGGCCCATTTTAGAAATAAAATGTAAGTTGACCAGCTATTAAGCAAAGTAAAAAAGCAGCTTGTACTGTTTGAACTCTGGGTGTCACTATCACATAAAACAAATCCCCCCCCCCCCCCCCAATCAAAATATTAACATTAACGAGTTTTTGAATAAACATGGTGTCTCCAAAGAAACGAAAACTAGACAGCGAATGGAGAAGATTTCAGGCATGCTTTGAAAATAAATATTTTTTCAAAGTTCAAAGTTCAGAGAGAAGTGGGTATGTTTAATTTAAAGAAGTATAATAATCTTCCAATTAGGATTATAAACTGGTGAGTGAAACTGGCAAAATCCTAGTTTACACAAAACTGTCACCCAATAAAAAGTGTAATTGTTAATAATCAAGTAAGTCTATTATATTTGTATTTGTTTTATTACAACAGAGTCTGTGGCCTGTGTTTGCATATTTTTACTCCATCTAGCCCGTATTAAGAAATGTTTGGACCTCCTGCCTTAGGTAGAGGAATGCTGACCAATTCAAGCATCTATGCAGTTTCTCTCTGGTGTCTGAACTTGGTTCCCTCAACATTTTTTAACTGGGCAACACACAGTAATAAAAAGTGTATTGGAGCAACATATTAAATATATAGTGTCTGGTATCATCTGCCATGGATCTTTGCCCACATTCAAGACTAATAGCATACAGTATGACGTCACCAGTGGCTTTCCACTGTATTATCTCTCACTTCACTACTTTTGATGTTCTCGTTCTTGTGTGCAGCTGCTTGGCCATGGAAACCCAATCCATAAAGCCTCATCTGAACAGTTGTTGCATTGACTTTATGTCCTTTGCTGGTAATTTTCACTTCACTCCACAGCACTTACAGTACACTTGATCAGGCAGGTTTTAATAAAGATAACATTTGTTAAAAAGGTAGCATTATATTACAGTGCCACTCGCTTCACTCATTTAGTGTTTGTGCATTAAGCATGGTGTGTTAGCGCCATTAGTAAATTTAGCTGCTGGTACTTGTCGCTAAGCTTTTCACTGTGACCACACAAAACTATGTAATATCCTTAGGAAGATGGGAATACCAGAGTGTCTCATTATTGTAATGAGAAACTGTCCAGACTGTGGTCTGCTCTGTGGCTCTGTATGGATGTGAAAGCTGGAAAATATAAAAAGCAGTACAGAGGGAATATTAATGTCTTTCAACTTTCGTACTGGCAAAGACTTTTGAGAGTATCTTGGGCAGCAAAGAAGGCGAAAAAATGGATACTCGAACAAATCCAACCTAACTTCTCACTCTAAACCCAGATAACCAAACTAAAGCTGTATTATTTTGGACACATTCTTAGAGGTACTATTTAATAGGAATAGGCAATAATGCTTGGAAGATTTAAAGATGACCAGTAATGAAATGGATGGATACAATTAGAGGAAATAATCCAGTAAGCAGCCTGAAGACACCAAAGAAGACAAGATGTTCTGGAGAAATGCCATCCATATGGTCACCAGGAGTTGGGATCAGCTTGACAGCACTTAATATTAATAATGATAATAACTTATAGCTGCACGATGAGAAACAATACTTCACAGCTAATACAAACATCCTTGTGGAGTGACAGACATCATGTTGTCTTTATTTTTTCTAGGTCAGCACTTTTTTTCTTTTTCTTGTAGCGTTTGAACTGATTCTAGTTTTTAATGATTAACACTCGACAGCTATTTCTCAGAGCTCAGAGGCTCTTTGAAGGCAGCTGCAGAGTCTCGGTGGGAGTGCACTCAGCCACTGATGAAATATACAGACTCACTTCCTTCATGTCCAATTGGGTCTTTTTTAAAAGAGAAAAAAAGCCTGCTGTCAGGAGAATGTTAGAAATAGAATAGTTTCCAGCTGTTCTTAGTCTGTACAGAATAATCAAGACCATGCGCTAAAACTGTTTAACATGCTACATTTTATACTAATTAGAAGTACTTCACAGCTAACACAAGTCTCGGGCGGCACGGTGGCTAAGTGGCTAGCACTGTCGCCTCACAGCAAGAAGGTCCTGGGTTCAATCCCCAGGTGGGGCGGTCCGGGTCCTTTCTGTGTGGAGTCTGCATGTTCTCCCCGTGCCTGCATGGGTTTACTCCGGGTGCTCCGGTTTCCTCCCACAGTCCAAAGACATGCAAGTGAGGTGAATTGGAGACACTAAATTGTCCATGACTGTGTTTCATATAAACTTGTGAAGTAATGAACCTTGTGTAACGATTAACTACCGTGTGTCTGTCATGAATGTAACCAAAGAGTGTAAAACATGACGTTAAAATCCTAATAAATAAAATACAAGTCTCAAACCTCATACTACTTAATAGATCCAAATGCTTATTTTGCCAAATTAATCAGGCGACTGCATTTTAGATCAGCAAGGCTTAAAAATAGCCTAAAGTAGCCAAATGTGTCAATAATGTAAAACAGTAATAAAAGTTGCACTAAAGAAACAGTAAAGAAAGTTGCTAGCTAGCAGTTCATTGCAAAATGGGACTATCTGAATAGGCTAATTATTTAATGGAGCTGCAGCCAATGTCTTAAATCTATTCCAAACTTGTAACTCAACGTCCCTTAAACTGAAAATCTTTGAAAGTCAACGCCCTTCGTCAAGAAATGTGTACCCTTAAACTCCATGTTTCCCTTAAACTCAACATATTCAGTTTGTTTTTTAAAAATTTATTTATTTAATTTTAAATTAACAATGAACAGTCGCTTTATTCAGTGCTTGGCTTGAGCAGTGCTGTAAAACGTCATCAAAGTGTGAACATGAGACAAATCTGCATTTTTGTAAAAAAAAATTCTCCTGTTTCGCTTTTAAACTTGCGTTACAGCTTGGGGTAATTGTAAATATCAGCTTTTTATTTGTATTTTTATATTATATTTGTGTTATTTTTAGTGTATACGTGTCAGAAACAACCCCATTATTATACAGTACATAAGCCTAAAATATATGCAAGTCCACAGAACCATGGAACATATTAACAGGTTTCCCATAAATCCTTTTGGGGAAAAAATACCGTGAAACTCAACGCCTTTTAAACTCAACACCAGTCCCAGAACCAATTGATGTTGAGTTTCAGGGTACGACTGTAAATGTATGTAATTAGCTCAGCCCTTTACATTGGACAAAAATATTTTTTGTCCAAACTGTTTGTTGTTAATAAACAACTGTTTTAACTCTGGTGGCAGTTTGGTTTGTCTGATTGTACATTTTAAGAGGGACCATGTAATTATTACTTGTAATGTATTACTTTGATTTACCTGCATATAAAGATTTTAAATGTACATATGAACATAAAGTATTTACTGATGTCTTTAAAATGTACTGTAGTTTTCAGAAATGGCAAGTAAATTAAAAAGCTTTAAACCTTAAACACTTTAAACCTTCCTGTCAGTACAATTGTTATGATAGTCCTCAAGTGGAAAGTTCATTAAACCACACATTGTCACCGGACAGGTGCCCCACACAAAATTTCCCAAAATGCTGTCAGAGTAATAATAAAAATGTTGAGAGAGTCACTCAAACAAAGATTACAGGACCACCTAACCCCAGCCCCCCACTGTAGATCTGTGTAATGTAGTATGATTTATTCTGATTTTATAAAGGAGCCTGACATAAATGCATTTTTGGGTTGAAGCGGTGCTGATAAAAGCTGTATTGCTGCTGTTGGCTTAGTGGGATTTGATGGTTTGACCTCTACAGCAGATAGAGACTCGCCTTTATAGCCAGCAGGGCTATTACTGCCTCCTGCCTCCTGCATCTGAATCAACCTCAAAGGGGATTGCTCTGTCATATCACACACACACAAACACACACACACACAGTAGTGAAATGTCAATCCTGGTGATGCTGTGGTACTTGTATTCTTGTGACATTTTCAGTCTATACTGTGTCCCTTAAAATTCTCTATAAGTGTAATACACCGATCAGCCATAACATTAAAACCACCTCCTTGTTTCAACACTCACTGTCCATTTTATCAGCTCCACTCACCATATAGAAGCACTTTGTAGTTCTACAATTACTGACTGTAGTCCATCTGTTTTTCTGTATGCTTTGTTAGCCCCCTTTCTTGCTGTTCTTCAATGGTCAGGACTCTTTCAGGGCCACCACAGAGCAGGTATTATTTGGGTGGTGGATCATTCACAGCACTGCAGTGACACTGACATGGTGGTGGTGTGTTAGTGTGTGTTGTGCTGGTATGAGTGGATCAGACACAGCAATGCTGATGGAGTTTTTAAACACCGCACTGTCACTGCTGGACTGAGAATAGTCCACCAACCAAAAATATCCAGCCAACAGCGCCCCGTGGGCAGCGTCCTGTGACCACTGATGAAGGTCTAGAAGATGACCAACTTAAACAGCAGCAATAGATGAGCGACCGTCTCTGACTTTACATCTACAAGGTGGACCAACTAGGTAGGAGTGTCTAATAGAGTGGAGTGGACACGGTATTTAAAAACTCCAGCAGCGCTGCTGTGTCTGATCCACTCATACCAGCACAACACACACTAACACACCACCACCATGTCAGTGTCACTGCAGTGCTGAGAATGATCCACCACCTAAATAATACCTACTCTGTAGTGGTCCTGTTTGGGTCCTGACCATTGAAGAACAGGGTGAAAGTATGTAAAGAAATAGATGGACTACAGTCAGTAATTGTAGTGCTTCCATATGTTAAGCGGAGCTGATAAAATGGACAGTGAGTGTAGAAACAAGGAGGTGGTTTTAATGTTATGGTTGATTGGTGTATATTTCAGGTCTATTTTGTGTAAGGTCTAATCGTGTCTCTTTGTGCTGTGCTTTTTTCACAGTGCTGTGTGTCCAGTCGTCATCGCTGCTCTTCTCCAAAGAGCCCAAATCTCAGGATGCCCTGCATGGTCGCAGTGCTATGCTGCGCTGTGAGGTCAGCGAACCCACCGGTGTACGATATTCATGGCTTCAGAATGGCCAACCTGTGCAGGACACGGAGCGATGCTTTATGGAGGATGGAAACCTCAAATTCACTGCTGTCGATCGGCATCTTGACACAGGAAACTTCCAGTGTGTAGCCACGAGCCTGACTACAGGCGAGGTGGCCATCTCCACCAACGCCTCCTTCAACATCAAGTGTAAGTGATAGATCTGTCCTCTGTTCTAGTATTCTTTCAACATGTACAATGGAACCTCGATTTAACGGACCTCCATTTAACGGATTTTGGATTTAATGGACAAAATCTGGAAAACCAAATGTCCGGTCCGATTGTTTAAATTCCTGCAAGAAGCGTACCAAGATCAGTAGTTCAGTAATTTTCCGCTAGCCTGCGCACATCTCTCTGTTTACATGAGTAATAGGCTTTCATTTGTCGGAAGTCTCGCTCGGAAATACGCCAATTTTCATATTTATTTATAGGTTTTACATGACATATTTACATCTATTTCGTAGTTCATTTTACTGTTGATCTTATGTGCATGTTTAGCACTTTTGTGGAAGTTAGTCCTGTGTTTTAGTGTATTTTCACACCCCATGGAAAAAAACCTCGCTGTTTCGGACAATTGCATTTTACGGACTAGTGCTTCCCCCTTTTAGGGTGTGTTCGAAAACCTAGTGAGCTGCCTTGCTGTCTTACTGCCTACATAGGCAGCTGCCTAAGTAGAAAGGATTCTAATAAGTCATTGACTTATAAGTCAGGTTATTCAAACGCGCAATTTAGACAGCAATAACATCAGTTTTCGCTGACTAAGCTAACACAGTTAGCCTCATGCCATTCAAACCAATGGGATGGGGTGGCACAACACGCTAGCATGTCAAATAACGTCTCCCACCGTGTACCGAAAACAGTTAAATTTGCTGACAAGCCCGAATTTGCAAATAAACGACACTTTATACAAATTAAAAATAAATAATAATTTATTAACGTTAGAAAATAACTCAGAAAATTTCTCCACACCATCCACCATGTTTTTTATTTTTCTGTGAGAAAAGTTGTGCCGCACTGAATGCTGGGATTGCCTCCACCGCTAAGGTAGCATCGGATGCTCCCTCGTTCTTGAGTCATCATAGCATTGAAAATTTAAGATACATTAGTAGTGAGCATATTAAGGCATCTAGGATTTCGAACAGCCTCCTTCTCGGGAGCGCGCCTAGGATGACGTAAAATGCTGTCTATGTAGAGAGCTGCCTAGGTTTTTGAACACACCCATAGTCTGTTAAATCGAGGTTCCTCTGTATTTGTTTATTTTATCTGCTCATCACCTATTGCTGATATCCATGCTGTATTAGGTTAAGTGATGCTGTTTTAAATCAAGGTTTTGTTGATGAGTTGAAGAGGCCAACAATCTATAATGTTTCTACATATTTAGATAATAATTCAGTGTTTTTATGAAAGAATGTGATTATTAGTCCAATTGGTTATTACAAGCATATCGTGTAATTAACTACTTAACACCATCTAAGTTCATTTGTAATTGAGTGTGAGCGTGAGGTATTTTGAAGACATCAGTCCAGTGAATTCTTTCTTTGTTGCAGGTTTGGCATTAGATGCTAGTCTTAGTTCTCATTACTGAAAGGTACTCAGATTTCCGGCAGTGTTTCTGGAGTCGTACGTTTGACTTAAAGAAAGAGTTTGAGCTCTGTGTCAGGCAGCTAACCATGATTTAAGATTGTAATAAAAATGCACTCCCCTACAGACGAAGAGCAGTTCAGCTTGAATGAGTGTTGTAATGAAACATTGTAATAATAAACATTGGGTGTGTTCGAAAAGCTAGTGCTCTCTCTACATAGGCAGCATTTTACGTCATCCTGTGCGCGCTCCCGAGAAGGAGGCTGTTCGAAGTCCTAGATGCCTTAAAATCCACACTTCTGAGGCATAATATTATTTCAATGTTATTTTGGCTCAAGAACGAGTGAGCATCGGACGCTGCCTTAGTGATCACGACAATCCCAGCATTCATGGCTGACGGGGCGGAGAAACGAATGGAGTTATTTTCAAACGTAAATAAAATATTACTGATTTTTAACTTGTATAAACTTGTACCGAGTGTTTTTATTTGCAAGTTTGGGCTTGTCAGGAAATTTAACCGTTATCGGTACATGAAGGGAGATGTTATTGACGTTAGCGTGCTATGCTACCTCAGTTTATTGGTTTTAATGGCGAGATGCTAAATGCTAAACGCGAAATGCTAAACCCGATGGAATCGCTGTCTAAGTAGTGCGTTCGAATAACCTGCCTTTTAAGTCACTAACTTATTAGAATCCTCTCTACTAAGTCAGCTGCCTATGTAGACAGCAAGGCAGCTCCCTAGGTTTTCGAACACACCCATTGTCTAGAGAGAGACAGAGGGCGAGTAAGACACCAAGAGAGTGTAAGACTGTGTTGAGTAACAACAGTTTTCTGAATCACTTCTGATTAGGGATGTAACGATACACTCTACCCACGATGCGATACGATTCACGAAAATTTTCCTTTTATTTTTTCTCTTTAAAAAAATAAAATACTATATTTGTGCTTATCTTTTATCTAAATAATGAATGTCCTTTTATTTCTGAGGTAGGTACAAACTATGCCAAATAATGCTTATTGTGTAAAAAAAACTGAAATGAAATTTTGAAACAAATCCAACATTATATAAATAAATGAATAATACAAATTAAATAAGTATCCTTACATAAGTACATTTGGCTGGAAAATTCCCCTACCTGGCAACTTTGTGAAGTGCCGTCAACCAGGCGAGGTGAATAGCGCCAGTGCCCTCTGCTGTTTAAAGTGAATATTGATTCATCTTAAATGAATAACCGATTCGAATCGTGGCACATGTGCACCGATTTTTAACTGTCTTGTGGTGCATCGTTACATCCCTACTTCTGATCCTATGTGCCACTGTATATTTGATATTTGTATATCATAGTAGCTTGACGGTTTCTCATACAATACATGAGGGCTCAACAGTCACACAAATTCAACAGTGGTTTCCGGCTTTGCCCCACATGAACCTTTCACAAAGATGGGAACCATATTTACCACTGGAACCAAACCAATGTTGAAGTGACTGGCTGCTGTTCAGCTTTATATAAACCCTGATGTTAATAATCAGCCTCACATGCACATCCCTGTTACATTTTCCCTTAGTTGAAATAGTTCTGCCACACTACTCATTTCTCTGGGTGCTAAAAACATTCAGTCTTCTTACTGCATTAGGAAGAGTGTGGGCTATAATCATCTACCAGTTTTATCTTAACTGATCAGTCTGGAGAGCTCATAATGCATTCTCTCTGCTCGAGCATATTCCTCTTCTACTTTTTCTCTCTTCCTTTCTTTCTTCATCACTTCTGTCACACCCCATTAGCTTGGACATGCCTGGATTTCTTCAGAACAAAAGAAAGAGTATTTTAGCACCTAGCAAGCTTTTATTCATTCATAGCATTGTTCACACACTTCTAATTAAATTACCCAGGATGTCTATAAATATAAAAAAGCATTCAGCCAACGATCACTCCTCTCCATTCCTTTTCTTACTTACTCCACTAAGCCTTCAGACTTTGATTAAAGCATTATTCACTATAATATTACAGCTAAAGCTAATTTCCATAGCAACCTGAGCTCATGGTGCATAGGTTCCTACACAGGACTGTTTTACAGCTACTAATGAGTGTGTCAGTAGGTATCCATTAATCTCCACAATCCCAAAGCAGGGAGCAAGGACCTACCATGAGATTGCTACAGTACCTGTGAGAGGCTAACGGCTTATGAGTTTCTAGTGGAAAAATGATTAACTGCTAAGAAGAACATGTTAATCTTTTTCCATGAATGTGTGTGAATGTGTGTGTATGTAAAAAAGTTAGTGTAAAAAATAATGCCATGTACTACAATAACGTAAAGTGGCATACTGCCAACAAGCATATCATTCATTCATTTGTTGTCTGATTTACCACCAATTTATCCTATTCATGGTCACGGTGGGTACAATTCAGAAAACCCAGGTTGCCAGTCCATCACAGGGCATACACACACACACACAGATTCACATCTAGAGCAGTTTTAGTAGCTACAATTAACCTGACTGCATGTCTTTGGACTGTGGGAGGAAACCAGAGCACCTGGAGGAAACCCACACAGACACGAACATGCAAACTCCACACATTTACATTTTCGGCATTAAGCAGATGCTTTTTATCCGAAGCAACTTACAGTACTGTGACAGTATACTGTCTAAGCAATTGAGGGTTAAGGGCTTTGCTCAAGGGCCCAACAGTGGCAAACTGGCAGTGGTGGGACTTAAACCAGCGACCTTTTGATTACTAGTCAAGTACCTTACCTGCCAGGCTACAGCTGCCCACAAAAAAGAATCCTGACCACTCAAACCCAGGACCTTCTTGCTGTGAGGCGACAGCGCTACCCACCAAGCCACCATGCCCACAATCAAATCATTAGTTGTAATTATGTGTACAAGTGGCAGGTAAAATATATTAATTATGACAGGCCCACTCAAAACTACACATAAACAATGCAGGGTAAAGCCTATCAGGATCGTCTTCACAGAAGAGTGGTGCAGTTCTCCCTTTACAGACAAGAACAGTTTGGCTACAGTCTGTCATTACTCATTCTATACTATGCTGATGATTACCCATAATCCCCCTAAGGTTGTGCTGAACAAAGTGGGCAGTGAGTTAATGCAATGCGACAAGCTTCACGCTAGTGTCCTAATCTGACGTGTGTGTGTGTGTGTGCCCACTCATGCACATCTTTCTCATGTCTCATTTCTATAGCTCAATCTTTGCATATTTTATAGGTGATAAAACCAAGTGATGAACCAACTTAACTATGTAGCCCAGGGCAGATTACGAGTGGTCAGCTCTTGTTCACGCTGGATTTAACAGTCACACACAAACACAATTACATCTAGGCCAAACAACAGCGAGTCTGGCTGAACAGATGCACACAATAATGAAAGTTGCTTGCAGCCATGTGCTTTTTGGACAGACGATGGGAAACAAAGGGGCATTTGCACGCAATCTGTGTATGCTTGCATAAACAATTTAGTCTCCTAACACTGCATTCAATCCTGGCAGGAACTCTGAGGTAAAGTCCAAAGCTTGCTACTGCTTATTCCTTATTTTAAAAAAAATATTAATTTAAATTCATTACATTTAATAAATAAAATAAAGGGGGGTTGTTTTTGCAATAAACATTAAAAAAAAATTCAAATGATCAGCGACTGATCAATAATCAGTTTCTTATATTCTCAAACCTGCCCAAATAACACCAATAGCCATGAGAAGGTCCTCAGATGACCTCAGAATATGTTTTACCTCCTAGTGTGTGATTGTTCGACATGACTGACTGACTTGATGATTACATGAATGATGAAGTGTAGTTTTATCTGTAATCTTTATCACTAAGTGGTTAGTGAGTGATGTTCAGTAAAGACATTCTAGTTCTCTCTCTAAGTAAGTCAGCCGTATTTAAATAAAAGAAAGAAACAACTGAGGGCTTCAAATGCAAGTGAAATATCACTGAAATATAATCTGCTTTGTCGTCAAATGGACTTATCGTTCCTAAAAATAGTACCAAAGTAAAACTTGTGACGTTCTTTGTTATTCGGCACCTTGTCGGCTCGGTTGTGTGTAATACTTTTAGAAAATAATACCAGCGAGATATCCAAAGTCACTGTCACATTCATGAACGATCACTTCCCTGGTGGTCTAGTGGTTAGGATTCGGCGCTCTCACCGCCGCGGCCCGGGTTCGATTCCCGGTCAGGGAACTTGTGTTTTTGTTTCTGCTGGTTTTTAACGGCGTTTTCTGATGTGAGATGTTGAACTGTTGTACTATAACTTATATAGTTTTAGTGCAGTTGTTTTGAAACTGTACTACAACCGAAGCAAATAATAATAATAAACAAGAGCAAAGTTTATTATCGTGTACGCGCATATAACCGGGGGAAATAAGAACCCATTTTTTATTAATACAGCGTTTATATGTTTTTAAACGAACAGTCGCTAAATAATCTAATAATCACAAGAGTGTTGTGGGCTGAACCCGGAGCTCAGTGTTCTGTGTCTTTATGAGTGTCGCTTTTATAGGCCGCAGCCGCTTGAGGCGGGATATCAGAAACTCTCCACCAATCACAGGAGACAAGAGGAAATTCAGTTTTTATAAAATGTATTTTATCATTTTAAGCGCAATTAAATTAAAAGAACATTTAAAGAAATTATTAGTTTTATTTACTTAATTTTTTAATTTACTTTATTTGTTTACTTTTTTATTTTTTATTTATTTTTTATTTGTTGATTTTCCTTGCACCGAGAGGGATGGTTGTATTTCAATTTCGTTGTGTAAGTGTACAAGTACGATGTGCAATGACAATGTGCAATGACAATAAAGGATTCATATTCGTATTAGTACTTGTTCAGTAGTATTATTACTAATAACAACTAATAATAATAATGATAATAACTAATAACCAGTATTATTAATTATTATTTTGAAAAAATATATATATATATTAATAATAATAATCAGCTATCAGTTGGAAAACAGTCCTAATTTAGAGCTTACACATTTAATTTATAATAAAGCAATAAGCCACGAGAGACCGTGCGTTACTGTGATTTTATCACGGGGAAGGATGTTTTGGCACGACGCGAAGCAGTCATAGCAGTAACGCACGGTCTCGAGTGGCTTATTGCTTTTATAAAATGGCGGTCAACATAAAATATAATAAAATACAACAATGTTCAATTTATAAATTTTTTTATTTACAAAAACACTTTCAAAAAGCATTCTTCCGCGAAATCAGGTAGTCCGTTAACAGTGTTGCTAGGGAACATGAGGGCGAACATAACATTCACAATAAACATTCCTCCACAAACACTATTACACTATTTCTTAGACGAAACACCCGTTTAATGATTAGGATTACTGTTTATATTAATCTGGACATTTCCATGTATAGTACATGACTTAAAATAGTGTTCAACCAAGTTTGTACTTTTTCTTTTCAGTGGCGTATTAATATGGAATGATGTGAGGTGGTCATAGGTGCGCGTATATCGGGGATTTTACAACGGCTTCGAACGCGGCTCAGCCAATCAGATTTTAGGACCGGAACTATCCGTTTTATAATTAATAATTATTTATAATTTAGGTTGATTTTTAACATGTTAACAATTTCCTTCTACATATTGGAGAGTGTGCTTATAGTTGAAAAATGGCTAAACAAAGACAAAGCATAAAACCTTGGCTTTTAAGTACTAAGCTATTGTCATATAAAAACATGGATAGCATCAAAAAACATGTCGTGTTTACATTATTTAAATTCACAATAACGTCTAGAAAAATCACTGTCAACAATAAATTTAAAACTTCATCCCGGGTCCATCCTGGTACAATTATGGTTGATTTGAATACTGCATAATTACATGTGCCTATGGGAGGTTGGCCTTTCAGATCAGATTTGTGAAGCAGCTTCTCATTTTTGTTGTTTACAATGAGAATCCAAGTGAAAGTAGCCTGGAGTTTATCTGCGGTACACCCCTTCCCCGCCAACATATTTTCATTGTTCCATTAAGACTTTGCTTGGTTTGGATCTGGCTTGTCTCTGTAGAATCAATCTGAAGGTGTTATTTGCACCTCCATATTATATAAATACTGTATTCCACAGTTTTATTTATACTGTAGTGTGGGAATGTTTGCATTTCTGATGTTTTTTTCTTTTACACCTCAGGGCTTGATAATGGGCCAGTGACTCTGAAAGAACCCACCTCTGTAGAGGAGATTGATAATGCTGAACAAATCATCTTACTGTGTCAGATTGATGGGCACCCACGGTGAGCCAGGAGTTCCCTTTTCTCATTTTTCATTTGCCACATTATTATTTGGCTTCTTGTTGTTTTGTATCAATTTTTTTCTATAATAGGAACACACAGAACTGCACCATGTTAGAACAAACTGTATTTTGAGTATTAGTGTTAGACACAAAAAGCATTTTTAGGTGTGATTACTGCTACTTTAGTTTTTAATTGAATTTAACGGTATACTATAAAATGTAAATTGAACAGAAAGCTTCAGATGATAATGTAATTCCACTGAGCTGGAATTTCTAAATACAGATTAGTCCATATGTCCATATTAGTCTATATGGCCAAAAGTATGTAGACACCTGCACTGAGCTTGTTAAACATCCCATTTCAAAATTATGCTCATTAATATGAAATGGGCCCACTTGCAGCCATGCTCATATTGTATTTCTACGCTTTTGAGCCCATTCAGCCAAAAAAGTGCATTTGTGAGGTCAGGCACCACTGTAGGACATTTACCAGACTGCTTTCACAAAATTAAAATATTATAAATTATTTTCTGTAATTGATTTTTTACACCTTTTAGCAATAAGTGTGGCCTAGACACCTGATCTCAAAATGTGGGAGGGGTGTCCACATACTTTTAGCCAGTATAAGAAATGGGCATGTATTTACGAAAAAGCAAAACCTCAGATATTAACACATTTTATGTATTTTTGTTTATTAATTTGAGGAAAGAGGAAACTTGTTTTGCTAATCGTTTCCTTTTAAATATTTAAGAAAGACTGAATGAATGTTCTGTTGTATAACTTAAGCATGAAGTTTATTGTAATAAGAATGCTTAAAGATTTTCTTTTGTAAAATTAAAGCCTAAAGCTCACTGTATTTCTGTACAGGCCAAACAGTAAGTGGTACAAAGATGGAGGATCACTGTCTGTTAGGGACAGAAGTCTGATTCTGAAAAAGCCAGTCCCTGAAAACTCCGGCACATACAGCTGCTGTGCTCGCAATGGTGCAGGCCATCTCTGCAGCAGTACCAACTTTACCCTCAACATTATAGGTATGAACATATGTGTGATTTTATGTGAAAAGTCATATTCAGAATTATTGATACACTGGTTGAATATTGGCAAAAATGTTATAAAGATCTCAGTATGAAAATATTAAATAAACATAAGAAATATAAAAAAAATATTTTTAAATTATATTTAAATTATTATTTACTTAATTGTTTGGGAACTCCTACATATTCATTCAAATGTCCTGTGTTACTGAAATGAGGACCAGTTCATTTATTGTCATGTCATTTATTAACACAGAAAAGATTAAAGAATGCACAAATGAAATCTGACTGAAACTCTTTACAATTACACACCTGCACATGGCCTCACCTGAAGGGCACAAATAGTCAAGACAAATGTATTTATATAGTGTTTATTTACAGTAGACATTTTTTTCAGGCAAGTTTACAGCATCCAGGTCCAGAAAAAAAAAACACGTTGAGCAAGCTGAGGGTAACAGTGGCAAGGAAAAACTCTCTTAAATTACAGGAAGAAACCTTGAACCAGGCTCAACAGGGACCTTTTCTTACTGGTTGGCCTTGCAGAGAATTTAAATGAATTAGATTTAAACAAACCACACATTTAAACAACAAACGATCGTTCAGTCCAGTCTGTAGTTTAGTCTTATAGATTTTTAATTCTGGAGATTTTTAATGCAGACATGGCAGATTCCTGTCATTTCTAGCAGGTACGGCATCGTTGGCATGGCAGTCTCAATCGTGCAGGTTTCATCCTCTGGTGGGTAAAAAGTTTTCCATCAGAACCGCCTCGGGATAAAAACAGAAGATGTAGTGAATATGTGATATAAACTCATTAAGAGAAAGTTCATTAAGGATATAACTTTTTTATATAAAAGCTTTGGAATAAACAGCAAAGGTTTTTCACTCTAACTCACTCACTTTCTTAACCGCTTATCCAGTTAGGTTCGCGGGGGGGTTACACAGTAACACCCTGGATGTGCAGACACACGCGCACACACCCGTTCACCTATCGGGCAATTCAGTGTCTCCAATTAACCTGACTGCATGTTTTTGGACTGTGGGAGGAAACCCACGCAGACAAGGGGAGAACATGCAAACTCCACACAGAAAGGACACGGACCACCCCCTCCTGGGGATCGAACCCAGGACCTTCTTGCTGTGAGGCGACAGTGCTACCCACCGAGCCACCCAGCAAGGGTTTAAACAATATAAAAATTCAAACAACAGAAAAAGAGCAAGAGAGAACGATTAATTCTGTAAAAAGACTAATCATCAGATTTATCACATTTCAAAATTTTTACAGATTTGTATTTAAATACAAACGAGTTTCACATTAAATATTCATTGTTTTTCCAGTGGTGATGGTACAGGTTTGTGTGTGGTTTTAGTCTGGGACTGTCTACCATCTTTCACTCGGTGTTTATATTGCACCTCTGTGCTCTGACCTGTTTTATTAAGATAAAAGAAAAGTGACAGTTTTACCCTATCAAGGGACCGCTCACTGCCAGCAGAAGCTTTTAATAATACAAGACACGAGAGAAGTGTGTGCATGTTTTTCACTTTGGCTTGTGTTCCATGGCTTTCATAACTCAACAGCAGCACGTTCAACATCCTCTGTGTCCTAATGTGTCTCAGATAAGACGATTCCTCGTCTGCTGGTGGCTCCAGAGGATCAGGTGGTGTTCAGGAACGAGGAGGCTGTGTTCCACTGCCAGTTCTCTGCCAAACCTCCACCCGTTGTAGAGTGGCTCCATGATGAAGAGCCTGTCGTTAACAAGTCACGGTCAGCCAAAAACCTTGTATTTTTTTTTGTCCAAAATCATTTGGTCTCTTTTCATCTTGTGTCATTTCTTTGTCTTTTTTTCCCCACACTCTCCCTTCTCTACTATTGTGGTATTTAATTGTGTAACTTTTTTGTCTGTTTTTTTTGTCTCGCTAATTTTTATTTCTTTATTTTTGTATTAGTTTTGCCTTGTGTCTTTTTCTCTCTTTTGTTTTGTTTTAATCTTTAACTCACTATCTTCTTTTTGTCTGTTATCATCTGTCATCACATCACCACAGTCTTTCTCTTTGCATTTTTATTCTCTTGTGGTAACACTACTGCTGAAATAATGAGAATTTATGTTTGTGTTAATTCTGTCTGCACATTAAGAAACAGATTGTTCCTGACCATTTCCTGTCATGCTCTTTTGAAGCACGGTGGTTTAATAAGGAATGCATTAGACTAACTTGATTCAGATTTTTCTGTTGCTTTTGGAGCCAGAACTGCATAGATCT
Organism: Trichomycterus rosablanca; assembly: GCF_030014385.1. Taxonomy (NCBI): domain Eukaryota; kingdom Metazoa; phylum Chordata; class Actinopteri; order Siluriformes; family Trichomycteridae; genus Trichomycterus; species Trichomycterus rosablanca. The sequence continues at coordinate 9,269,643 of NC_085992.1, read as the reverse complement.
GCAGATGAGTTACCAAGATTGCCTAGAACTGAGAGAATTAGTTTAATCAGTGAAAGCGTTCGTTCTTTCTTTCTTTCTTTCTTTCTTTCTTTCTTTCTTTCTTTCTTTCTTTCTTTCTTTCTTTCTTTCTTTCCTTACTTACTAACTTACTTACTCATTTGCTTGCTTGCTTACTTACCTATACCTACTTACTTTGTTACTTAATTACCTGCCTGCCTACATACATACCTACTAACTTCCTTACTTCTTATTTACTTAATTATTTACCTAAGTATTTATCTACTTACCTACCTATCAACTTACATACTTCTTACATACTTACTTACTTACCTACATACCTAACTAACCTACTTTCTTACCTAATTACTTACAAACATCAGTATTTTCTGAAAGATACAGCTCCAAATTCGTCCCAAAGCTGATGCAGTTGCAACAGCGCCCCCTGTCTTCAACGTTAAGAAGGCAGGTTGTGCTTGTGTTGCATTATGAATTGCATCCTGACTCATTTTGGAACAATATGTGTTACTGATCTTGCATAGCTAAAACAATTGCATTTACAAACTCTGCATCTTTAGCCTGAGATTATTTAATAACTAAAATTCTACATGAAGCAATGGGCTTGTGTTGATTTTCCAGTCCAATAAACAGCCCAGTTCTAAATCTAATTAACTACATTAAATCATCCTATGCAAGTCTTTTACTTAGTTCTAAAATGGGCTCATATTACAATGTGCAAACAATTCTCTAACCCAAAACATATAAATTAATTAGGATTTATACTGGAAACAGAAGGAAAAAAGCATGCACTGTGCAATCTTGTTGAAGCACTGCGGGGGAAAGAGCTTGCCTTAATGTGGTCAGTGTGGTCAGCCATGTTGGTTGATGGTTCTTAGATTGCAGTTGCTTATACTGTATCTTATTTACATCTAAATGCTTGTTGCTAAAACTTACACTTTATTCATTACCTTACTTACACATATGCTTAAACATATCAGGAGAAGTCTGTTATTTAATAGTGCGTGTGTTTGTGTGTGTGTCTTTCAGGGTGACAGTGTATAACAACGGCACCTTACACATCACTCAGGTGAAGGTTAAGAGTACAGGTCGCTATAAGTGTGTGGCTCACTATGGAAATGATAAGCAGGTGCATGCAGAAGCCATGCTGCACATTGCAGGTAACCACATTTAGGTATACATGTGTATTACATTAAACATTATAAAACACTATTAACACTACACATCTGCCAGCAAAGTGTTTAAATCACAAATAACTTCTTTACCACTAAAGACTTCATGAATGTTAATAAAATACTACATGCCCTATAGAACAACATTTAAGAACCATATAAAAAGGTACAGTTCATTTAATACAGTAATAATGGTAAAGCTTATAGCATTGGCATTACTACCCATCCTGCCTCACACACTCTTTTCACTCCACTCTCTCACCCTGGAAGCATATACTGTTACATTTCACACAACAGTCCTCTAGATTGGCAATCATGTTGTGTGCTGGGACAGCAGTATCACAGCCAAGGACTCAACAAGACCATTAGGAAGGCCAGCTCATTACTGAGGGTGACACAGTGGAGATAGTGGCGGAGAGGCGGATGCTGGCAAAGGTGTCAGCAATCACTACAGGAAAAAAGGAGTACACTGAGCAGCAGACTGCTCCTGCCCCTCTGCAGGAAGTGACGCTTCACAAGGTCATTCCTCCCTAAAGCCATCAGACTGTACAGCTCTGGTCTCTAATTCATCTAATCATCAATGTATAGTCATCTGCACTGGATATTTTTCTGTAGTTCTTGTAATCATTAAACAATCATATACTTTCTGCACTTTAGGAACAGTTACAGTTATTTATGTAAGTGCATATACTTACAGACTTACTATACTTACTTCTGTTTGTACTTGTGTTATGAGGATTGATAAAGTGTTATTTTACCTTATCTTATGCTCTACCAGCCCATGTTGAGTACATAATTGCCATAGCCATGGTTATTCAGCATGTTTCTGAACCTGTAGGAACCAACAGTGCCATTTAATCGGCACTAATTTATCCTAATTTATGTGCAGTCTTCTATACTGTTGAACTTTCTATAATTCAGGTCCTCCTGTAGCTGAATTATGTCAACATGCTGAAGCATGACTTCAAAATCAAGTGATACAGTAGCTTTATACTTACATAGTTTTAGCTTTTCATGTAAGGAGCAAATCTGCTGTAATTAATCACTGTCAAACAATCTGTTTACCTTCCTTTCTCCTATTTCAGACATTGAAGACATGAACTTCCTATTGCCAAGGTTCTTCTCTCCGAACCGCCTGGAGCAGGTAACCTGCGAACCTCCAGGGGGTCATCCTGAGCCAGAGGTGTGGTGGGAGCAAGCGGGCAAGAGAGTGCCCTCAAAAGGACGGGTATACCAAAAGGGCATCGATTTGATCTTCAACCCGACTGAGGTTGGAGACTCTGGATTATACACATGTGTGGCTCAGAATAAGGCAGGGCGGAAACAGCAGGATGTGAGCGTGACCGTGGCTGGTGAGAACAAATTACCAACACTATTGCAGGACATTCTTTTAAACTCAAAAATTCTTCCCCATTAACCACTTCATTCTGATCAGAGTTACAGTGAATCCAAAGCTTATCCTAAAAAACATTGACCACAAGGCAGCAAATATGTATTTTTTACAATTTAAACAATAAAATAGAACTGGAAGCATTATAAACACAAGGGTTTTTCACTCTATTTATTAAAATTTCAAAAACAAATGACATCACTTTTCTACAGTCACCTTCCTTTGTGATGCATTCTTCCCCACGTCATACCAAATATTTAATGCCATCAGCAAAAAAATGTTTTTGATTGAGTGCATAAAGACGGCCAGTGATAGCTCAGTGGTTAAGGTACTGGACTAGTAAACAGAAGGTTGCCGGTTCAAGCCCCGCCACCACCAAGTTGCCACTGTTGGGTCCCTGAGCAAGGCCCTTAACCCTCATTGTGTTCCGCTCACTGTGTAAGTCGCTTTGGATAAAAGCGTCTGCTAAATGCTGAAAATGTAAATGTAAACACTGACGCAGCGCTGCTTTCACATCATCATCACATCTTCTTCCTCTTAAAGCTTCTTTGAGTGTCCAAAAATGTGGAAATCAGATGGCACTAAATCCAGACTATAAGCGTCTCTCAGTCTCTCGGACACGACCAAGCACTACTTCTCCCACCTCACTGCTTCCAAAGAAAATATGAAAGTGTGGAAACTTGTTGAAGATCCCTCGTAATTGTGATTTATTTGGCTAATTATTTGAATACAGTCTCTTTTTCTGACCCTCAGGTCCTCCAGAGTGGGCCGCTGAACCCCGGGACACTGACATGGTGGAGGGGCAGCCCGGGTATCTGCACTGCCATGCCCGGGCCACACCCCCTCCCCAGGTTATATGGTACCGCAACTTGCAAGAGATTAATGAGGACGTAAGGGTTTCTTTTTCTTATGTTTTGTTATTAAGGATTTAATACAGATCGCTTTTCTTAGTCTAAGTATGGCTGAACAATTACACATTCAGTTTAAATTTATTACTTAGGGTAATCAAAAATAATCTTCAGATTATTTTAAAAGCAGAAAAATAAAAATAACAGTTTATTTCAATACATTTTGATCAAGAAACTGGTTTCGTAACAGTTTAAAATTTTCTTCCAGCCACCTAAGCACCCTAAAGCATTTTTATTGAATATCTTGTTATACTGTAGGTTAAGATTGCCATCATTGGATCATTGGTGGAAAGAGTACTTAACGTGCCTCCATCCGCCAGTGGTCAATATGCAGTGCTATTCAGAACAATATAATTGCTATTTGGCTTGAATTATTTCAGTTCAGGATTAATATACTGATGTGGTGAAAATTACATGTATTAAATATGTATTAGGTTCAATACTTAAAAGCACATTAGTACTGTATGTGTTTTTAAAGTCACTTCAGATCTAAACGGTTTAATGAATAAGTCTAAGGAATTAATGTGAGTGTACAGACTGGGCATATTTGCTGCATGCTTTTAAGAAACAGGAGGCCATGAAGCACTGGTGTATTCTAGAAAAGGGTGAATGTATGTATAGTTGGGGCATTTTTAATTTGATTAGTGAAGTTTTTTTTTTCATTCCAAACTAGTCATATTTATTTCCCCAATTGTAACCTGCAGGCAAAAGAGACCAAAAAGATTCACAGACTACCATGTGCCCATGTACCATGTATGGAGTATCATGCACTACTATCCTTGAATCAATCATCCCTAGTGCAGGCATCCTGACCAGTCATTAGGGGTTGCAATGAGGATTCCATGTATTCTGTTACTTCCCTCTGACACAGCCAATATGACCAATTGTGCCTGTGTGGGTAGTAGCACAGCAGAGATTTGAACTTGAGAGCTGGAGGTTTCAGAACTTTTTCCAATTTACTGTTACTAGGTGTAACATGGTGTGTTACTTGTTTGGAAATGATTGATGAATGATGAAGTATTGGGCCAAATATCTGTTTGAAATGCTTAAGTAATATATGCTTAGCAGGACTTGTCAGTTGTCAATTACTAAGTAGTCATTTGTCAAGTGTGCCTTTGTTGCCTAAGGTAAACACTAAGCTGAAGTATCATGATTTAGGTTCTGCTCTCCAGCCAGCTTTTAGAGAACAAATATTTAACATTTTGAAATTGGAACTAAAAGCCTCAGTTTTTAGCTTTGATGTAGCTTTATTTATTTGACTTTTTAAATCTTGCCTTTTAAAGTACCTTGAATTGATTGCACAAGAACCTGCCTTGTTAACCAGTAACATTAACATTGTACTAGCAGTGATAATAATAATAGTAATAATAATAATTTGTAAATGATCAGCTTTTGTTTGCTCTATCTATAGGACAATCGGTTTAAAATTTTCCCTAATGGAACTCTAAGGATAAACAGTGTGGAGGTGTATGATGGAGTGACCTATAACTGCATGTGCAGGACAGTAGGAGGTCTTCTGACTGGACAAGCCAAAGTCAATGTACTTGGTAAGATATTTTCTGCATGTGTGTGTGTGTTACTTGCCACTTGTCTTTCTACATACCACTACAGTTTATTCAGTGCAGAAGTGTGATAACAGCACAGGGTACAAATGTGTTTTGATAAAGCCATTACACACAGTTTATCACACGTCCTCAACACCTGCTTAGATGCAGGTGTTTAGATCTCTATCTAATGTTGCTGTGCTACCGGTTTGCATGATTTTGCAGTTGAACACACTACAAATGATTAATGCAGTCATAGCCTAATATTTGTGGTTGTACATGTACAGTATGTGTACTGATAATCTGATTGTGTGTTTTAGAGAAGCTGAAGTTCACTCCTCCTCCCCGTTCCTCTCAGTGTCTGCAGAGGAATAGTGAAGGCAGCATTCAGTGCTCTGCTACAGGTCGAGAGACTCCTACTATACACTGGGCCAGGGCAGGTGAGACAGCACCGAAAACTGAATATGAAAAATATATTCCAAAACGAAAGTGCTGTGCATTTGTGTTTATTTTGTCTTTTTGTATCAGATTTAAGATCTGATGCTGGGGCTGCAGCACAGTCATAAAAATGTTATGTTATATACAGCACAGATATTCAAATCAGGTGTAATCAGTGATTAAAAACTCTATGACCAAAATTTAGGTTTTAAGGATGGATTCTAGGTTTTAAGACAACAGATGTAAAAAGAATAAAGCACACTTGGATATATAGCTTTAGGAAAATATGAAATGATGGGTTAATTGTTTTTTTTTAATAACAACATGCACTGAAGGACTTGATTCAACTTCTATCATAATAACTGGTACAGAATTTTCTGAATTTTTAAAGAACAACATGTAATAATTTAATATATAGTGCCTAAAAGTAATAATTATCTGGAAGAAGAAAATGAAAAAAATGAAAAATACTGATTAAAAAAAGGAATTTCTTCAAGGGAGACTTAAAAAAGGACATTGGTGTACAGTCACATAGAGATTGGTGCAAGAAGTTCCAGAGCTTAGGGCCATAGCACTGAAAGATCTGCCTCCCACTGAGGAGAACCTAGTTTGAGGAACAGTGAAAAACCTGCCATCATAGGAGCTAAGTCTGTGAGGAGGTATGTAGGGATGCAGGATCTCCATTAATTATTCCAGGACCAAACCTTAAATGTAATATAAGATATATTTTGTATATTTTTCAGCCATTGTAAATTTTAGGGGGTTGTGAGTGTGTGTTTGTGTGTGTATTCTTCATTAATTAGAACTTCAGAACCTGCACACATGACATTAGTGCAAGCAGTACTAGTTAATCTGATGTAAAAGATTTAAGGAGAAGCAATTAATTTTTTTACGGGCACATTTTTAACCCAGCTCGTGAACAATTAAAACCTGTGTATAAGAACTGGGCTACATCAGTGAAATAAAATCTGTGCAAAGAATTTTAAGACTCATTTCTCTTTGTCTCGCTCTTTGTTTCAGATGGAAGTTCTCTCCCCTCTCATGTAAAACAGAAAAACGGCACTTTGCACTTTGGAGAGGTGATGCAGAGTGATGCTGGAAACTACACCTGTGTAGCCAGCAACAGCCTGCAGGGAGAAATCAGAGCCTACGTTTTTCTCACTGTAGGAGGTCTGTTCATTTTAGTTGTCTTGATATGTATGTGTATGTGTGTATATAAAAATAATAAGTTATTAATAACAATTAGAATATTAAACAAAACAAAGTAGCATTAACAGAAGATTTAAGAGTAGTGCACTGGTAATTATTTTGCCATTTGTAGCCTGTTTTCTTCAAACGTCTGTGACGTCTGAGCTCAGATTTTTGGCTAGATTCAGCTTCTAAAAAGCTGGTTCTAGACAGACTTTTGGCTGGATATTATTGCAAAAGAAGGACAAAAGTACTGATCATACATAAATGTATGTAAGTTTTTTTGGTTTTCTTTTGTTTTTGATCATAGACAGTAGGGGTCTTTATTGCACACAGCCAGTTGCCTGTGCTTGCTCGAACTCAAACTGCTGCGCCACATGAACATGAACTGCTGCGCTGCGCCACATTTGATCCACCTCATTATCCGCAATGTGTGTGGCTAAAACGTTTAGTAATTAAATCATAATAATCCCAATTATTATTAGAATAAAGTTGCACTAAGGAACAAAAGGCTACACTGTATCATTAGTTCAGCTTAACAAAATACTTTGCCTTTTTATATTGTGTCTGAATGACTTAACAACTAGATGCAGTTTGCAGAAAGTTTTCAAGATTGTATTTATGTATTTATGTAAGTGAGCTTAACAATACAGAAACTCATTTTGAGGATCAAACTTGTCCTGGCTACATTCGGGGTATGTGAATAATTGGGTACAATTGATTTTAACTGAACAAATGTAAAAATGTTTCAACATGACAGTAACACACTGGTTTGCTTTATAAAATATAATCATTGATAAATTGATTACTAGTGCACATATTCTCTGTGGTTCTGTTTTATGGCTTACATTAATTCAACTCTGCCTTCATTTCACAGACTATACAGAGTTTATACTGAAACCAGAGCAAACCACAGTGTACCAGGGAAACACTGCCATTCTACACTGCCAGGCTACAGGACACCCAGAACCTTACATCCAGTGGATGGTCAAGAATAAAGTGCTCTCCATCAACTCGGCCAGGTTGGACCTTTTTCTTGTCCCTCTTTTCTTTTTTAATGCATTTCTGCTAAATTTCCAGATTTCCCAATTACCTGATTGCATTTCACTTCTTCTACTGCTGCTGACCTCCACTCCTGACCGGGAGAGTCGTCTTTTCACCTGCATGGGTCGGGTTCATACGGAGATCCATATCACACACGGAGAGTCATGCACCAATCTCTATTATCCCCCATCCCAGCAGGGGTCATTATTGTCATGAGCAATCCCTTTTAGCACTACCTCTCTCAGGCGAGCCAAATATTATCTGTATAGTCTGCGATGACTGTCTTGTTATTTTTAAAGCCCCAAACATAAAGTTATCTTTTCTCTGACACTTTGAATGTCTAGGCTGTTTTGGCCACCCTGACAGACCCGGACTGGCTATTAGCACAGCTGAGATTTGAACCCCAGATTCAGAGAGCTCAGTAAAAGCAGGCTAAGCACACTTTAACAACAATTACAGGCTGACACCCACCTTCTTTATTTGATCTTGTTTATGCCAGCATAGCTTAATTAGAATTTTTATTTTCTTATCACTTTATAGAACATTCTCTCAGAATAGCTTCAGAGAGATCCAGGTTATTAACCCTAATGACTAAGCCATGGGTTTTAAGAGCAACTATTTAAGGGTTATGAGGAAACAAACATGAGGGCCAAGACTCACAAAGGACCCTCCTGCCGTGGCTGGCCTAGATGATATCTGGATAAAATAAATTAGGATAAAACAAATACGAAATGAAATAAATGCAATAATACTAAATAATTATAATACCAAGATAATTTATGCATTATGTGCAATTCAAGAATTCATTCTGTAAATAAAAGCTAGTGCTGAGTTTTCAGGCATTATGACCAATGCGGACACAGTCATTGCAAGCCCGCAGCATCACAACAACCAACAAAGGACGATCAGTAAGGGTCACACTGAGCATGTCATCATTTTTTTTTTTATATATAGTTTTTGCATTTCATTTAGGAATTCAGCTTTTCTGAAACTGACTGAAAAAGCTACTCAGCCAAAGCATGTAACTGTGTGTTTGTGTATGTGGGGTGTGGGGGGTTTGTTGGTGGCTAGGCATCACCAGCTTACTGTAAATTCCTTTAACAAACTGAGTTATTGATCTTCTCATTCTCAGATTTCAAAAGATGCCCAACGGTTCTCTTGTCATTAAAGATGTCTCTACTGATGACACAGGAAGGTACACGTGTATCGCCGGCAACAGCTGCAGCATCAAAGATCATGTGGCACAACTCTTTGTCGTTGGTAAGATTAAGTTTTAAGTATTACATGTCAAAATGACACAGTATAAAAATAGATCTTATTACAGTCAGATTCTTTGCTCAACTTTTTGAGTGTAGTGTTAATGTATCCCTATAGCACATGGTGTACATAAGGGAGCTCTGGATTTTCTCCCCACTCGTTTCATCCACACTTGACAAAAGCATTAAACAAAGGCAGCATGTTTCTTTTACCAGACCCTCTTTTTGCTGGTTAGTATCCAGCTATGGTCTGCAACACACATTACGTGACTTAAACTTAGTCGGTATTAATTCTGGAAATAAAATGCGGGACATTTGACCTTCTAACTTACTAACTGGCTATTTGGTGCTTATTATTGGTCACAAGACATCAATCCAACAAACTTTTCTAATAACATTAAAGTCAAAATGTATTTGCACTAAACACAATGTTCTATTTCTAGTTTGTTCCACTAATGAACACACATGATTAAACTCATCTGTGCTGATAAATAAGTGTAATTTGAATGTCGTATTCGGATTTGTAAAACTAAAAAGTGCAAGGTCAGGATCAGTGAAACTCTGTGTGGATACTGTTAATTTTTCATGAATAATATATACACCTAATCCTGTATCCACCTAATGTACACACCTAATCCAGCTCAGCATCACGGTAGGTCTGCTGCCCTGAGAACCTAGAAAAAACTCTTACAAATAGTGACTAAGGCAAGGATCAAACCCTGATCCTTGGATATTCCAAATTGCTTTTAGGTATAAGTAAGCAAACCCTAAATTAAACAGAGTATACACATCTGAGTCTTAGTAACTCAAGCCAAGTTTATTCTGAAATCATAAAGAAGTCACAAGACCTAACAACTGAAGCTTAATTTGGACTTACAGTAGGTTCAAGTCCAAGACTCTCAAACTAGATGACTGACCTCGGTGTAGCATTTCCTCTGTCAGAAAGAATATTGATACAGAAACACTTTGTAGTTAAACATTAAAGACTTTTTTGCTCACGCTTCAGAGAAGCCAAGAAGCACTCCCAGTGAAGATGAAGGGAAAACGCCGTACAAGATGATCCAGACCATCGGTCTTTCCGTGGGAGCGGCTGTTGCTTACATTATCGCTGTGCTGGGCCTTATGTTTTACTGTAAGAAAAGACGCAATGCCAAGAGACTGCAGAAAGGACAGGATGGGGAGGAGCCGGAGATGGAATGTCTTAATGGTAAGTGTTCGGTTTGAACTTAAATTCCCCATTTAAACAATATTTCACTTGCATTTTTGCATTGCAGCATCTTATTTAGTTTGATGCAGACATTTGCACCATATGGCAAAATATCCATTTGGATATGCCATGCTTCAGTGTCAGTGCATGTACATGTAGATCATTATTTTTGAAAGTCTGCACAAACGTATCTCAGACCACCTACTGATGTTTTAAAAATCCTATACACAATGGTCTTTTTACCATGATGAGATTGTATTTGGTTGAAATTTGGGACACATGCTCAGTTTTAAAAATGGAAAGCTTGTTGACCCAGTTTTCCTAAAAACCCATTTCCATAAAAGTTAGGACATTTTGTTAATTATTTTAAATCTCTGTTTAACTGACAAATAGTTTGATAGTTTGATGCCTGCAACACACTCAAATCACGTTAGAACAGATGCTAATTGTTGCAGTTTTGCAGGTGATATTTTGCCCATTTCTGCTTTTATACAAGACTTTAGCTGCTCAACAAGCTTTGGTTGCTGTTGTTTGAGTATCTTCTGTGATAATGCAATATACATTTTCATCAGGAGACAGATCTGGACTGCAGGCAGGCCAGTCAAGCACATGCCCTCTGTGTCTATGAAGCCATGCTGTTGTAGCACGTGCAGAATAAGGCCTGGCATTGTTTTGTTGAAATAACCGAAAACTATTCAGGAAAAGCTGTCACCTTAATGGCAATATACGTCTCTCTTTAATCCTGAAATACACTTCCACGTCAATGGTACCTTCACCCATATGCAAGTCCCTCATGCCTTTGTGTGATGCTTCCCTATTTCATGACAGATGTTGGCTTTTGCACCTTTTACTGATAGTCCCTAGACGATTTCTGCTGTAACGTGCAGCGCTGTTGATTCATTGGCACATTGCATTTCTCTCACTGGTTGATGTGGGTGCTACTTAGAAATGCTGCCATCAGGTGGTTATGAATGGCAGCACATGCTAAAAAAATCACGCGTTTTAATTACCTAGTGATAATTGTTTTGTTTTGACAGGAAACTGGCAAATCTCGCTCAAGATTAAGAACGTTTGGCAGCTTCATTGTACTCAGGATATTATTCGAAGGTTTTGCCTACAATATAGTTATATTTATTTGTTTTCTCTGAATTGATATTACTAATCCATGCATAATAGGTAAGCTGCTGTCTTTGATTGGCAGCTGAGTCATCACATTAAGCTATGAGCAGATTCTGAAGGACATGTAAAAAGCCTGGGATTAAAGAAATATAGTGAGAGAACAAAACCCTTCAAACTGACACATCAGTGTTGTTGTAACAGCGCACAGTTTTTGTTTACACTCTCAGAAACTGCAGTACTAAAATGTACCTTTTATGCTGCTGGGATGGTACCTTAAGGGATACATATTTTGTACTATTGCTTTGTGTATATTTTGTACCGTTGTACTTGCTAAAAACGGTTTTTCTTTTTATTAGTGAGCTGGACTGCAACAGTGGACTAAAGCCAGTCTTGCTGCACACATGAATTAATGTATAAAAATAATATGACCTAAATAGTAAAGTGGGGGCTGTATCTTACTGTGTCACAGGTGAAAACTGGCCACAGATTGTGAACCACTTGTGTAAAAAAAATTCTAATTCTAAATCTTATTCTTTAGGGGGTACTGTGCAGCAAAATGGTCAGACTACAGCTGAAATCCAGGAAGAAGTGGCTCTTACTAATCTAGAGACCATAGCCACTACTGAGAAACGTCACAGCAACACAGACAAGTTTCACTTTCCCAGAGCAGATTTACACCCCATCACTACACTGGGTAATGTATCCTGACAGCACAGCTTTACTCACACTACAGTAATCACTTTCAATGAACATCAATAAACAGATACCTGAAGGACCTTCCGTCTTCATGTGCAACACTGTGTGTGTGTGTGCAGGTAAAGGACAGTTTGGAGAGGTGTTCTTGGCCAAAGCACACAAGATAGAGGATGGTGAGGAGCAAACTGTGGTTTTGGTGAAGAGTCTACAGTGCAGGGACGAGCTCTCACAGGCCGAGTTCAGACGACAGGCTGAGATGTTCGGCAAGCTGAATCACATCAACATAGTGCGCCTGCTCGGTCTCTGCAGAGACACAGAACCACACTACATGGTCCTGGAATATGTAGATCTGGTATGAAAAGCATTCCATCCTCATATTATATCCATGCTCAGTGATTGACAGAATTAAGTTATTACTGACTTTTTAAATACTGTGTTTTGTAATGTTGGCATTGGTATCAATGTGTAAGTCATGTGATGCTGGTACGGATAATGATATAAAATTATATGTTAATATTACTTCAATGTAGATAATAACTGATATTAAACCTTATGTTTGTAAATGTATTCTGCATTAACTATATTAGAATAGAACCCCTTTATTTGTCATATACATATACACATGAACAGTACAATGAAATGCTTTTTCTGCATATCTCAGCTTGGAAGCTGGGGTCAGAGTGCAGGGTCAGTCATTGTACGCCTCCCCTGGAGCAGACACAGTTAGGGGCAATGCTCAAGGGCAGCATGTTTGATTTTTATACATATCTCTTTTTAGGGTGATCTTAAACAGTTCTTGAGAATTTCAAGCAAAGATGACAAACGTAAAGCACAACCTCTCAGTACCAAAACAAAAGTAAGTATACTGTTTGTATGACTTAATGTAAGCATTAATCAGATAATGATATAAATAGTACAATAACAGAGTTTACTTGGCTGTCTTTTTCTATATAGGTATCCATTTGTGCCCAAGTGGCCGCAGGGATGGAGCACATGTCCAATCAGCGGTTTGTACATAAGGACCTGGCAGTGCGAAATTGTCTGATTAGTGGAGACAGACACATCAAAATCTCTGCATTAGGTCTGAGCAAGGACGTCTACAACAGGTATTACAGCACACGGCAGTTGCTTGCTCAGTGCTTAACCTTTTTCTATCTTACAGCCAGCCCTGTTGACCTGGAGCGATATTATTATATATGATACGCAATGAAAACGTTGTAATAAATTTAAGATAAGCAATGGTCTCAGGACTTTGCCACCACTATATGTAGCATGTGTATAATAATCATAGTTGCAGTGCTGATGCTGTATTATTTCCATCTTTCTCTCTATCAGTGAGTACTGCCACTATAGACAGATGTGGATGCCGCTGCGCTGGATGCCTGCAGAGTTTGTCTTTGATGATGACTTTTCCACCAAATCAGATGTGTGGGCTTTCGGTGTGCTAATGTGGGAGGTGTTTAGCCATGGTGAGCTGCCGTACTCCACACTTAGCCATGAAGAGGTACTCGAAGGTAAGAGTACACACTTTATTATCCAAACATTGCCTATTTTGTAACAACTGTGCATATCACATTAATGGATTAATTAAATGCTGGACTAATAGTAGTTGCTCTTAGTACAAGAGTTAAATGCAACAGATTATCTGTTGGATAGGATAAAGACTGGGTGACTTTGATACAGGTCAAATTATTATGGCCAAACAACTGGGTTAAAGTATCTTTAAAACGGCATGCTTAGCCAAGGTATGTAGATACCAACAGTGATACAAAAAAACAAGCCACAAACCACTGCCACTGACAGGTTGTTGGGTGGCCAAGACGCATTGATGCCAAAGGACAGTAAACCTGTGGCAATTGGTACCGACCAACAGAGGAGCTACTGTGGTTCAAATTGCAGCTTATATTAATACTGCTGATGAGGTGAATGTGTCACAACACACTCCATTGAACCCTTCTGTGTATGGGGCTGCGTAGTTGCAGACCAAAGTGTCCATGCTTATTTCTATCCACTGTCAGAAGCAACTACAATGGGCATAAAGGCATCACAACTGGACATCAAATCAACAGACATCAACAGTCCAGTCATTTTTGGATCACTGTTGGTAGATACTTTTTGGAGATCGTTTGGCAGTAATAATTTGACCTGTATCAAAGTCACCAGGTCTTTATGCCCATCAACTGGTCCAACGAACCTGTTAATAATGTCCTAGTACCAGATAAATGTGACTCCTTCATATGTCTTGTAGAATCCTTGTCTCAGTGGGTCAGAGCTGTTTTGGCATCATATTAAAGTGGACTCCAATTGTCCAATTAACTCAGAATTTTTTTCTTTAACAGGTCTTCAAGCGGGAACACTGAAGCTTTCTGCTCCTGAGAGCTGGCCTTCTGAAGTCTACAAACTAATGAGTCACTGCTGGGCTCCCAGTCCCAAAGAGCGGCCATCTTTCAGCGAGCTGGTTCTAGCTCTGGAGGACATTCCATTGGACAGCAATGTGTGAAGTCTAGGTTTGCTCTGCTGTGCTACAATCACAGACCTACAAACTCGCTCAGACTGGGTCCCCACATTTCAGGGAGCAAGAGTGCATGAGTGATAAACAAAGAATTGTTAATTGCGCTATCAGTGCTATTTGTCAGTATAAGAGTGTGTGTGTGTGTGTGTGTGTGTGTGTGTGTGTGTGTGTGTGTGTGATGTGTGGACCCCCTGAGTTTCTTTTGCCTTAACCATGGCATGAAAGGACACTCTGTAACCTCTTCAGTGACCTGTTTACTTTTTTAATATTTGGCCATGCCTGTTTTTTTTACCTGAGATCTTCCTTGATTAAATCTCTGGAGCACCAGGTGGTCTCTGAGCTACCTTTTCTAGGGGTACGACCTTTAAACTTGACTTTTCATGTCTGCCGCGGAGGACAATCCAAACCAATTAGGAGCAAACTGGCTCCTGGAAATGCTGGACTTAATGACATTTTAACACTCAGTCCAAGGACTTGAAGTTGTTGTGCATTTAATTGTGTGTTTAAATGTGTGAATCTGTTAGTGGTGTCAAATGTGGATCAGCTCTAGATTAAACAGAGCCATGTTTGCCATGAAGGGTGGGAAACTGTTACATGTTTTTTTGATGAGCCAGACTTGATCTTGTAAGGAGATTAATCTATGGGGAAATAAGCTTATTAATTACCTCCATAATATCCAGTGACATTATTTCGTGTCGCCAAATATTTTAGTTTGACAACAAAATTTAGCAGCATGGCTGGTATAGCGAGTTGAAACATGCACAAAAACATGGTCATGAGGATATACGTACGTTTGAGCCTTGCCTTCAGTTACTGTCTGTAAGGAAACTGGCATGTCCTCCCTGTGTCTGTATAGAGTGCCTCTTGGTATTGTGCTTTTTTTTTTGCTTCCAAAACATGCAGATGCTAGATTGGCTGCTCTAAGTTGCCTCCAGAAAGGAAAGAATGAATGCTTAAGCCACACTGAGATTGATTATCACCCCATCCCAAGTTTTTCTAGGTGACACCACACCATCCACAAGCCTGACTTTAACCTGAGTTAAAAACAGCCAATGAACTATGAACTGTTTATTTTTGTTTTTACTTGACCAGAGTTTAATTTAAGGTGAACTTTTATACCAGGATGGCACCAAACACATCAAGACACTTTAAGTAAGCTGTGCCACCTTAGTTCTAACAAACTGTAAGTTAACTGCCATGTTTGTTTATTGGTTTACACTTTAATCATTTTTAATTATTTTTTTTCTCTCACAACCTCTGCCGTATGCACCTCACTTACTTTGATCAAAGAGCTTGCAGGCTACCGCTGACATGTGAACCACTGACAGCTTCTTTCATTGGTCATTAGTGGATTTTCACAAAGCACTTTTCTCCCAGTTTTCCCCCACCACTCATGCCATCACCTTGACCAGACAGCAGCATGTTGGTGACTCCCAATCCAGCCCTTTAGCTGATTATGTCTAAAGAGAGCCCAATGCTGGTGACATAATGAGACTCAAAATGGGCTCACCTGGCATATTAGACTGCTGCTACCTGAGTGCACACTACCGGTTTCTTCAGGGGTTTATTCTTGTTACAAGGTCATGTCTGGCTATAAAAGACATCTGGCTCCAAACTCTAAACATCAGTATTCAACAAAATGAAAGAAATACAAAAAACAGTATAAACAGATACTGTGATAATGCAGAATTTACTCAAGTTAACAAATACATGCAGTTAATAATGTATGTAGAAGTTGAGTGCAAGGTAAGTGAGAGATGTTACAATTGTACTTACTATTTTCTTTCAGATTTACCTTTTTTATCTTGGTGCTCACATTGGACCGTAATATTTAGACAAAGAGAACAGAACTCACAATACATTTTATTGCCTACACACCTGAAGCCATTAACATTAATGTATACAAAAATTCTGCATAGCCACGTTAAGAATTTCCTCACTGTTAGATTGCTTTTCACTGTTCTGTTATTTAAAACGGACACAATGCACTAACTTCACTTAAATCCTGTTCTATGTAGTAGGTTTTTTTTTTTTTTATCTGGAAGGATGTCTGTGAGCCTTTGTCTGTGGTAAAGGTTTTATATTCATTATTTTTAATAGAAAGGTACGTGAGATCTTTTTATACGATTATGTACTCAATCAATCTGTCTCATTTTGCTGTTTGTTTAATGGTGTTTGTTGAACACAGGCAGCTGGGAGTTTCGGTGGTCTCCATTAGTTCTACAGACCACAAGTGCCTAGGACATGAAGGATTATTTACAATCTTTTATATATATTCTGTATATTGTTTTTTATGAGCTTTTTAATCTTTTATGTGTTATGTTTGTTTTTAAGAACAAATACATGGTCTACGTTTTTTTTTATTATATTAAGCACTCACATGTAAAATGCATTTTCTTAGTTACTTAAGCTAAGGTCAAAGTAATCACAATGTATGCTGCTTTCATTAAACGTTCACTTTTGTAACAACAAAAACAATCATAATATAGTGTCTGCTTGAAGTTTGGCAAGTTATCCCTGTGTCACCGTGTTCCCTGTGAGTGAGTTTAAGATTCAGGAGGTTTTATTGTAATTTCAATTATTAATGTACATATTGAAACGAAATAACGTTCCTCCAGGATAGTCCAACACAGAACACAGGTTTAATCCGTTGTGGTTCACCAGTGCTCACTCCTATGAACCAAGCATGTAGATCCTGGGATCAAGGTTCATGTCAACCTTTGGTGTAATGTCGTAATGATGTCAGTAGATGGTGCTATCGGTTTAACTTTTCCTCCATTGGTAATCATTTAGGTACTGAGTTTCTGATTAATCGTTTTTACACACGTGATTTACTGAACAATGCTAACAATTATTATTTTAAATCTAATATTTTTTAAAGACATAGTTAAAGACATTATACACCAATCAGCCATAACATTAAAACCACCTCCTGGTTTCTACACTCACTGTCCATTTTATCAGCTCCACTTACCATATAGAAGCACTTTGTAGCTCTACAATTACTGACTGTAGTCCATCTATTTCTCTACATGCCTTTTTAGCCTGCTTTCACCCTGTTCTTCAATGGTCAGGACCCCGACAGGGCCACTACAGGGCAGGTATTATTTGGGTGTTGGATCATTCTCAGCACTGAAGGGACAATGACATGGTGGTGGTGTGTTAGTGTGTGTTGTGCTGGTATGAGTGGATCAGACACAGCAGCGCTGCTGGAGTTTTATTAATACCGTGTCTATTTACTGTCCACTCTGTTAGACACTCCTACCTAGTTGGTTCACTTTGTAGATGTAAAGTCAGAGATGATCGCTCATCTATTGCTGCTGTTTGAATCGGTCATCTTTTAGACCTTCATCAGTGGTCACAGGACACTGCCTACGGGGCGCTGTTGGCTGGATATTTTTGGTTGGTGGACTATTCTCAGTCCAGCAGTGACAGTGAGGTGTTTAAAAACTCTTATCCACTCATACCAGCACAACACACACTAACACACCACCACCATGTCAGTGTCACTGCAGTGCTGAGAATGATCCACCACCTAAATAATACCTGCTCTGTGGTGGTCCTGTAGGGGTCCTGGTTGTTAAAGAACAGGGTGAAAGCAGGCTAAAAAAAAAGTATGTAGAGAAACAGATGGACTACAGTCAGTAATTGTAGAACTTCAAAGTGCTTCTGTATGGTAAGTGGAGCTGATAAAATTGACAGTGAGTGTAGAAACAAGGAGGTAGTCAAAATGTTATGCCTGACCGGTGTATACCATAACTACTCCCATTAATCACAGCTGGTTTACATACAGAGGACTTACAGTGTACAGGACAGGTTGGTGTCTGCTTATTATTGCTCACTTTGTGGAGTAAATTTGAGGTCTTCATGTGCAGCCATGGATGTACAACCATGTCCTTTCATGCAGAACTTAAAGGTGTTTCTTTATTTAACGAGTGAATAATGCAACATCACAACAGCTTAGATTAGTTTAATTATTCATTCATCTTCAGTATCCATTTCATTAGGGTTGAGGTGGGTCCAGTGTTGTCCAGAAACCCAGGATGCCGGGCAGGGAATAAACCATGTACAGGATACTACACATCTGTATGGCCATTTCCAGTAGCTAGTCCACTGTTTACATGTTTGTAGGCAGTAGAAAAAAAAACATGAAACTTTAAGAAAATACACACTACATAAAGACAGTGGCTGGCAGTCCAAACCCAGATCAATGTTTGTCACACCTCTGCAGCCTTGTACTACATTTAGTTAAACGTTATCTTTTTACATAACAGCACTCTACTAAAAAAGTACAACTTTACCCCAAAATCCTCCTTTCAGATTAACTCTGTTGTTGCATGTTTGTCACACTAAATGATTTCAGATCATTAAGTAAAAGCTGAGAGATAAATGTCAACAAGTATTAATACACAAAAGTGACATCTAATTTATCTTAATGATGCAAGCCCACCTGCCCCTGTGCTAAGACTAAATTATATCTTTAAGTAAGCATAATATAACAAATAAATATATTGCCCAAGGATTTGTAGTGTTTTCATGATCTGGTTTCCTTTTTAGCACAATAGGGGTGGGGACTGGTTAACAGGAGATGCTAAATGAGCTTCAGAGAGAATATTAGTGTTGCAGTTAGTTAAGTCAATTATTTAAATATTGAATGAATATTTCCCTCTACTTATAGAAACATTATCCTAGCCTAATGCTGCTTTACAGGTTTCCATGGGAACTAGTTGCACTTCTGTTGTAAGCTATTAAAATATATTCAAGCCTTGTGTTTTTGCAGCTACTGTACCATTTCAGATGCAGTAGGTGGTCACTGGCACATGGACAGGTTCTTTCTCAACATGTACAGCTGAACAGATGGGGTGGCAGAGGCCACTGTAAGAAGGACAAAGCATTCTTATTAGCTGGAATTTTAGGGAGAAACTCTGGGCTGCCAATCAGTTACACAATATGGACAGAAGTAGTTTAAGGAAAGCCCTTTTCTGTTCCAGCATTAGTGTCCCTGTGCACAAAGCAAGGTCTATACGGAAATGAAGAAAAGCTTGGTTTAAAGAAACTCCAGTGGCCTGCACCGAGCCCTGATCTCAGCCCCACTGAACAGCTCTGGAGGGCGGCACGGTGGCTAAGTGGGTAGCACTGTCGCCTCACAGCAAGAAGGTCCTGGGTTCGATCTCCAGGTGGAGCGGTCCGGGTACTTTCTGTGTGGAGTTTGCATGTTCTCTCCGTGTCCGCGTGGGTTTCCTCTGGGTGCTCCGGTTTCCTCCCACAGTCCAAAGACGTGCAGTCAGGTGAATTGGAGACACTAAATTGTCCATGATTGTGTTTGATATAACCTTGTGAACTGATAAATCTTGTGTAATGAGTAACTACCGTTCCTGTCATGAATGTAACCAAAGTGTAAAAAACATGACTTTAAAATCCTAATAAACAAACAAACAGCTCTGGAATGAACTGAAACATCAATTAAGGCTTTCTTGACCAACATCAGTGCCCAGCCATTTAAATGCTTTTTTGACTGAATGGGCACAAATGACCACAGACATACTTCAAAGTATTGTGAGAAGCCTCAAAAGAGTGGCTGTTCTTATAGTTCAAAAGATCAGGTGTCTAAATACTTTTGGCCATAAAGTGTATCAGGGTAGCCAGCTCCAACATGGTCATTCTTTTGGCTACATGGCCTCTGCCATGTAATCATAAATTAAAATAAATGTGAAAAAAAGTTAATAGAAAGTGGTGCCTTTTGTTAAATTAGCATTTTAGGGCTGTAGCCCAGTGAGTAGTGTAGGTGTCTCCCAAGTTTGAGGTCTGGCTACTGTTAATGTTTGTATGGGGTTTGGTATGTTCATCCCACAACTACAAGCTTTAAATAGGGTGGGGTTAAAATGATTACATTTGGATGCCCCCCAGCAGAACCCTGACCAGGGTGGAACAGCTAGTAAAACTAGGAATAGTTAGAGTACCTGAAGGGGAGAAAATGCAAAACAGACAGCAATTCAGTCTGACCAGTTCCAACTTAACCATTAAAATGAATTTGATATGAAAGTCCTGTTTGCTGTTTTTCTTAAATTTTATTCAGTATGCTCATATTTTCAATATGCTCCTAAGAACTTAAGTTAAGGGAGTTAAGTTAAGTTAACTTTAAGTTAGCATTAGTTACTGAGATCACTGGATTTACATGTTTTTTCAACCTTAAAACAAAAGTTCGGGTTATTGGTATAAAAATTTTTGCTTTTAAAATATTCATAATAACGATCTCATTATTAATCTACAAAATGTTTACTTTGAAGATTATTCATTATAGTGCCCCTATTACAGTGTTTGTCCTTCGTCATATACAAACACGCGAGCGCCTGTGTGTATAGAGTGGCTCCCCCCCCTTATACAATGACGTTTGTATGAGCGCAACCATTTTGGTATTTATTCAAATGAGCTCTGTGTTTTGACCAATCGCGTTGCGAGCGCTCTCCTCGATAGCCACTCAGCGCTCAGCACTGTGACTCACCAAATATGGAGCGACAACTCCTTATATGGAAACGTTGTATCTCTTTATATGGAGGAAAGTAGATCTGCGCGGACGAATTTGTTTATAACATGCAATGAAAATTTTCAAGATATATCGATTAACAATGGAGATTTGATGTAAAACATGTTTTTGTGAGTTATTATGAGGTAACAGTGCTTGTGTTTTTCATTTAGCTGCTATTTAATTTGTTTAAGGAGTGAACTAGATGACATGGCGGAGTGATCGCGATCGGACTGTTGTTGTTTTCCTTTTAGAGATAGGTGCACGGGCTTTGGGAAAACGGGGAGGTGATGTGAACTGGTAGCTGGATTGAGGGGCTCAGGGGAAAGAAGTGGCGCTCTGCGATAAGGAAACTTTGTGTTGGTAGTTCAGTAATGTGCGCTTGTTTACTTTTATTTCGGTTTATTTAATGAATCTGGGTTTTAATTTTAACTGACGCATTGACTAGCGACTGCTCGTATAGTAGTCTCATGAATAGGATGTTATCTAGCCCGACTGGGTCGGCACTGAGCGGAAACGGATCGGCGAGTTCGACCGGCGCGGCTCACGGCTCTGTGGTGCTCAGCGGCGGGCTGCGTGCGTCTCATTTCCCTTGCGCACCGGCACGCTTAGGAGAAAGCGCGGGCATGCTTACAGGCAGCGGGCCTGGTGTCGCTTCCAGACAGGGAGTCAGACCTGGGAACGGTAGCGGGCTGAGCGCCCTGCAGGCCGCCGCACAGCCCGGCATGGTGGCAGCAGGACTCGGGGCAATGACCGGCAGGTATGACCGGGACAAAGAGAGCGGCGCGCCGCAAGTTTGCAGTGCCTCCGATGCCGACTCCGAATCAGGGGACGACGACGAACCCACCGGTTCTGCGGCAAACAGCAGGCGCGGAGTGAAGCGAGAAAGAGCCGAGATTGAGGGCGCAGGAATCGGTCATGAGGCTGGCGGGCCTCCTGGGGGATTCGGGGTGCTGAGCGGCGGGGTGGCCGGGGCAAAACCGGGTAAGAAAACCCGAGGGCGAGTGAAGATAAAGATGGAGTTCATAGACAACAAGTTGCGGCGGTACACCACCTTCAGCAAGAGGAAGACTGGTATCATGAAGAAGGTGAGCCTCATATCAGTTGTAATACCCCAATAATGGAAACATTACAACAGTCATGACCTGAGATTTTTATTATATGGACTAGGAACTTAAATGTTTAAACACACACGCACACACCAACACACACTATTACTTTTCTGACCAATACCGATCAGCTTGCTACTTTCTGCTTCTGAGATGCAGACCTATGGCATGGTATCATCATCACCACATTCAACAGTGAGCTTGGTGTTATCTGGATGTTGTACACAACTTATAGTGCTAAGAATTTAGGGCAGAAAATATCACTTTAGTCTCAACAGACAAAATACTTAATGCTGTGGACTTAATCCAACTTCTTGTTCAGTAGAAGCTTCTTCCCAGCATCTCTTCAAGGTCTTTTTGGTGTAACACCTTGGACATAGTTGATCCCTGAGCTTTTAATGCTGCATAGCTGGTAATTCAACAGTTGGTGCACTTTTAGTTTGTTGAGTGGCCTGATCTAGGTAGTGTGTGTGTAGCTTTACATCACCATTTTCCTTTTCACATGTTAATGAAGTTGTTAAATTCCGTTCGTTCTCGTTTTTATTTGACAGTGCAGTTTTTATCATTAACTGGAAGTACTTAACAGTTTTAGATATATTTACTATATAAACAATATGAACAAGGTTTTGTGGTTAATGTTTTGTTTTGTTCCTTTAGGCCCCTGTATTTGCATTTCACCAGGATTTTGCCTTGTCTTTAAAACAGACAAGTTATTTGGTTATTTTACTCTCCCGTGTAGAACAATTTATATTAAAATAACCCTCTAAATATGCATACAGGTTCGTTTTGCTTCAAAGACTGTTTGCACCTGAAATGGCTTTCTAAATAATCCTTTGTGGAGTGTATTGTAGATACATATTTTGAGCCCCCTTGCAAGTTATTACTCATGGCCTTCCACACAGAAAAGTTCAACAAACATCCTTGTGGCGTCTTTGGGCCCCCTTTCACTCAGTCTTTGTAATTATTTCCATCTTGTTTCATCTTTAATTAAGAATCGTGTTTAACTATTTCTGATTCAGTACAGATAGCAAAGCTAAGACTATTGCCCAATATCTTAGGTTGTTAAAGAAAGTTGCAAATGTAATGGTATGTTTAAAGGTACTTTGGTTGTTGATTTAAGTAGGTAAAGTAGCAGCTACCTAAGTAACACCTACTTTATAATAATAATGTGCAATAATGATGGTAATATAAATTATTTCAGTGACCAGGAAGTGCTGATATAAAATAGTTTGTATACATCCATATATTAAAGGTTCAATTTCCAAGTAAGTAATTTATGGACGTTTATCTTATGGCTGTATGATTAGTATAATGGGGAACCATGATTTAAAAAGTCGTCATTAAGTATCGTATTTCTTACTGTTTGCTTGGAACACAATAATTCCAAGGTTTTTAGTGTATGATCTCACTCTGTTGTTTCAAGTTAAAAGTTTAAACTGAAACAAGCAAAATATCTTCCAGCTTTAAGCTGCTTGACTGAAGCAGCGTCTTAAATTAGCATAGTAACCACACCATTTTATTTTTTAAATACACTTTTTAGTGTCCTGCTACAATGTGTAGTGCTTGGTGCAAGCCAGCAGTCTTTACTCACACATACCGTTCTCAGTTAGGTTACATTAGTTCATTAAACTAGTTACCACCCAGTAGGGCTGCAACTAACCATTAATTTTGATAAGGGATTAACCTGTCAATTATAATGTTTATCTTGTTTTATTGTTAAAATATGATAACTTGTAATAAAAGATGAATAAATACTTTGCTAAATATTAATAAAATGAAAGGCACAGTGCAATGTTTATGGAATTAAATAGTAAATGTCTTTTGCACCCAAGCTTTTGATGTGTATATTATGTGAAAGAATATAGTTTTGTGTGTGTGTGTATATCACTAGCAATGTCCTCCCTGGCAACCTGGTATTTTGGTACTTAGCAGACGCTTTAATCCAAAGCGATTACAATTGTTACTGAATACAGTGCGAGCAATTGAAGGTAAAGATTTGGCTGTTGTCAAGCTTGAAAGACTGACCTTCGGATTACTAGACCAGTATCTAAACCACTGAGCTACGACTGCGTTTAGTTTTATCCAATTTGTGCAGAATGTTTACCACCGAGTCAAATTACAGCGAGCTGAGACAATCATGGTGCTTCACAACTAAGTTTTATGTTGTTGTCTGAACCTCGGTAAACAGCAAAGTATATCACATAAAAATTGAGTCTGGTCAACCGTTAACACTCCTAAATAATACACATCGTCATCAAAAATTTAATAAATAAAATAACAAACAAGAAAAAGTATAAATTCAAGTAAGTGATGTAGAGAGCTAAATATACAGGCTGCTTAATACATCACATGATCAGAGCTGCAGTGTGATGGTGCGAGTGTGATGCTCTCTGTGTTTCTCCTCATCCTTTCCATTAGTTCTGTATTTACATTTTTTGTTTTTCTTGCTTTGTGCTTACTCTGCCAAGTTTTGGCCAGCGGGACCAAGATAATTCATCAGCAGTTTCATATTTAGCCTTGTACAGAATAAATAATAGACTGGCCAATCAATTAATATTTTGTTGCCTTTGTTTTTGTCATTTTTCTAGCAACCCTGCTGGTCAAAGATGCATGTAGTTTATTCTGTGTACTAACAATCGGATCATGGCCCTAATTAGAATAAGATAATCAAAGTCTGCTGTCTGCATAATCATTTGAATTAAAAGATAACTGCTAGAAGGCATTCAGGTGGCACAGCGGTCTATTATGCTAGTTCGTTTAAACTCAGATCTCAGAAGTACTATCGGCTACACGGACATGAGTGGCTTTAGGGTGCCAATGGAACCTTTCAAGTGTGTGCCTGAAATTGCACGTGGTCGGGTCTCCTTCAGTGTCTGCAGTTCATAAAAGCTTTAAGTGCTGTGTAAACAAACCCTGAATGACTTATAGGTGCAGGACATTCAACTACACCTGAACCTTTTCTCTTTGTTTATCTCTCACACAAACCTTCTGTCTCACTATGTCTCACGCACTATTTCCTTTTGTCCGCCTGTCCACTAAACTCTCTCTGTCTAATGTAATGGAGATAGCACAGTTGTGTGTCCTCTGGCAAATGTTGACTGGGAATTACAACAGACCCCACTGGCTGCGAGCCTTAAATAGAACAGAGCAACTGACATTCTCTATTTTTGACCATCACCACTCTTCTTACACACATACACCCACATGGTTTGGCCTGCATGATGAATCCTCTTTATCAATAGAGTTCAACTTGAATATAGAGTGCCAGTTTTAAATAGGTGCACTAACATGTTGTCCTGGATAGATCTTACAAAGCTAACATAATCTTAGCTTTTAGTTAGGAACATAAATAAAAGAAAACTAACGGACACAGGACACTCACCTGAAAACATGAGACTAAGCAGTAAAATATAACGTAACCATTTATTCTTTTTTTCTACAACAAATAGCATGTTATGCTCTGTACTCATTCATTTGTTGATTAAGGATTTTTGGTGTCTTTCTGTGCCCTAAATGTGAGCTTTTTCGGTCCAAAGCATTTCTTTGTCTAGCTGTGTTTATAGGGCACTATACAAATTGGCAAACATTTCCATTGGCTTAAAAGTTGTTCTTGGATTGAAATCATAATAAAGGCTGTGATTGAGATTACAAATTCCTTGCTAAGATTTCTGCTCAGAGGCTCTACCATTCACTACTGTGGTTACATCTCATTTACTCAGCATTATTGGCTGAGGTTCCACTTTAGACCTAGAAAGATCAGGAAGTCATTTAGAATATTATCTGTCTTTTTTTCCTTCCTTTTTCCTCCTTTGAGCATGGGTGCTTAAACTAGCATTCTAAGTGTACAGAAGACTTATTCACATGGTTCTATATGTTTATCATTTATTTTCTGACTTTGCATTGTTTATGCTTGCACAGCTTACTGGAGTGCACCTATTCACGTGAGCATGTTTTATTCAATAGTTGGTAAATTCCATAGTAAAAGTGGTAAATCTGTGAGGTTGCATTTATATAATACATGGCAAAACTGCTTTTGCGCTGCCTGTTGTTTTGTGGAGTAAGGCAGTGCCTGATTCTCACTAATTCACACAATTTGCAGCAACAGTTCATGGAAGGCCATTTCCTGTTTAAGCAATACTGTAGAAGCAAAGCAAGCTCTATAAAGACATGATGAAAAGCTTGGTTTAAAGAAACTCCAGTGGCCTGCACAGAGCCCTGACCTCAGCACCACTGAACAGCTTTGGAATGAACTGGAACATCAACTGAGGATTTCTTGACCAACATCAGTGCCCAGCCATTTAAATGCTTTTTTTTGATTGAATGGACTTAAATTCCAACAGACATACTTCAAAGTCTTGTGACAAGCCTTCTCAGAAGAGTGGCAGTTGTTGAAAAGATTACATAGAGGTGACTATTTTAATATAATTTGTTTTTTAAACGGGGTACTTATTGATATGCTCTCCAATAGTTAAAGGCCTTATAGTGTTTGTTTATGTATACCACACCCTTCTACATTATTAGAGTATCAATTTTACAAGAGTACAAGACTAAAGCTGCAATAAGAGTTAAATGTGTATTCTGCATGCCAGCTGTTCAGTGCAGGCATCATTATGCATCAAGGCAGTGAGAATAATATTAGGCATGGAGACTAATCAGGGAAGGTTTATGAGCCTGTGAGCACCAGTTGTGCAGAGCTTCAGGAGCAGCTCAGGCTGGCTGTTGGTGTGTGATGAGAATGCAGTAAAGATTCTGCAGGTGGTCACAAACAAGATAGTGGAGAACAATGCTGCATTACAGAGGACTTCTACAGTGACATCATGTCCTATTTAGACAGCTGACTAGAGAAATGAGGGCAGGTGATGACCTTCTACAGGTCAAATGGTTCACAGTCATATACTAAAGAAAGAAAAACTCAAATACAGTCCACATTCCAGTACATGTAAACATAGGTGTTGGTAATTATTGCTTATCTTAGTATAACAGGTGAAACATCAAACGCAGAATGCTTGAGATGAACAAAACAGCTTAGCATTAGTTAAAATGTCTCATCAGCCATATGTAGTCCTTCTGGGTCCTGGTGTTTGAGGGAAATGGTGTGCTGCTGTCTCCTTTGCTCCAACACAGCATTTTGGCTCCTACTGCACATAGACATGAGCTTAGAGAGGCCCTCTCCAATCAGTCGGCTGGTCAGGACTTGCCCTGGGTAGTATCTTATCTGATCTCCAGAAGATGTTGGCTCAGTGTCAGTTTAATTGTATCATCCCTGTATCTGATGCACAGTCTGCTGGATATCTACAGCCATCTGCATCACCTTGTTGGGCTTAGAGATAGGTGGGTAAGGATGATGGACCTATTTTATACGAATAAGGAGATTAAACCAAACGCTAAAAGAAAAAAAAAAATATATAGACCATTACCGTGGTCATGTTTTTGACTTTTCTGCATTTAGTGGAAGTTGGCCAAAATTCATCATCAAGGAGTCATCATGGGAATTACATGGACAGTTAAAGACACTAAGATACTCGAACAGGACAACTTCGGGTGTAGTGCTTAGAAAAAATGCACACAGACAGTTTACTGAACACCAAAACCTTACAATCATTACTAAATCCCCTGTAAAGACTTTTTCACACCCATCCTTTAACTTTAATTGTGTTATTCAAACCAGTGAACATGAAAGAAGCTTACAAAGCCCTAAAACTGACATCACAGTCAATTACAATCAGAAGACAGGACTTGATTATTAAAGCAAACACCCATATCCCTACCTTCAATAAACCATCTACCCCAGCAAACATCTATAATAGCGTAACAAAGAGTAGATATGAATCCCTATATACCAAATCCCATCAGATGTTTTAAATGCAAAAAAATCTGGGCATGGATCAACAACATGCAAAAGCATCCCTATTTGCTGCAACTGTATGAATGAAGGTCATGATTTACCCCACCAAAAACACTTAAATACGAGTGTTGGGGAGGACCACATAGTGTCGTGGATTAAATCCAGAAAGTCAAGAGCACAAAGATTAGTCAATGAAACCCCAAACTTTAAACGACAAATTTTCACAAACCTTTGCATAAGTTGTAAAACTAAAGCATTTAATTGCCAGCCAAACAGAAATGATATGGCTTACCAAAGAAAAACTATAGCATTCCCAAAAAATCTTACCCCATTAAAAGCCAGAAGGAAATGGAAAAGCAGACCGGATGGCAAAGTAAACAATAGGATTGAGCAAACAAGATTCCTCCTACAGACATCAAACCCTCCATGACATCTATAATACTGGATAAATGGCAACACGAATATACTGTAACTCCCAAGCCAATAAACTGTATCCTCCCAACTGTCAAGACCAGACAGATAATGTACCCAAAGAAATAAAGAGGGTAAGTCATACATACATGCTGCTGAATTGAACATACACAACTTACACATTTCAAGAGAAACTTGGGGTTGATATGGTATTAAATCATACCACCAAACCATATGCAAATTAGTGTTGTAATGCATGTCAAACACTGACAAGCCAAAACCCCAATGACCACCCCATAAAACTGTAAGTAGCAACAACTACATGTCATGGTCAGAAATGTACATATTTTAATGGCCAGACGAGATTGAAGTATCTCAGAATTAGCAAGGGGGTTACAGGCAGCCTCCAAACTACAAACTGCCGACAGTAGTTTGGGCAGCCAAGATTTATCATTGATTCATCATTGACTTTATCATGAATCACTTATGATTTTTTTGTTCCCCCCCCCCCCCCCCAATTTTATTCACCTATGTTGTACTCTGTAAAGCGTCCTTGAGCGTGGTTAAAGGTGCTATATAAGTGGAACTTATTATTATTATTATTATTATTATTATTGACAAAGAAAAACAAAGGCTATCATGTCTGGTACCAGAAGTGGCTCATATTACAGCTTATTTTAATACTGGTGATGAGGTGACTGTGTCACAACAGAATGCATTAAATCAGTGTATGGGGATGTGCTGTTGCAGGCTAGTCGTAGTGTCCATGCTAACACCTGTCCACTGTCAAAAAATTCTACAGTGGGCATGTGAGTGCCGGAACATAATACTGGAGTCATCGAAGAATGTTGTCTGGCTTAATGAATTATGTGAATGGCCTAGCATGTTTGAGTTGTTACCTAGGGAAAAGATAGCATTCGGATGCATCTCACAACATACTGGCGTGGAAGGACCTGCTGCTACCATCATTGGACCAGACTGTAGAGGAGAACTTGGTGTTGTGGAGTTCAAACCACAGCAGGTCGGAGCTGTTTTTAATCAGTTACATTAGCCCACCACCACCGAGATCCACCACCGAGGTTCAAATCCGATCAATGCTGTTGGCTGGTCAAACATCTACACAGATGTGATTGACTGAACGTGACCCGGTGATGCACCCAGTCACCCAGTGTTTCCCAGTGAAACCAGACCCTATGTGACCCTGACCAGGATGAAGTAGTTGATAAAAATGAAATGAATATGCATGGCATGTCTTTCACTGTGCTTTCTACCTGGTCCTTATATTTACATGGTCCTAATTAATTCATTAGTATGTAATAAAAAACATAAGTCCAACAGTTTTATACTTATTACAGTTTTCCCCATTTTATACACCAAAAATGGAACTTGAAAGCTCATATATCAACAACATTACTCAAAATTGTTAAACTTCAAGCACAATTTAATTTGTTTTTTCTCAAATATTCTGAATCACAGATTTGAAAATCTCTGAACACAAATTGCATCATTCGCTTATTTCGGTCTCCTAGAAACACCGGCCTTCAAAATGGAACACGCCGATTACCAATTAGTCTCACTCATACTGCACCTGTGCAAACTAAATCAGAAGAACAATTTAATCATCAGAGTATAAACCAGTGTTGGTATCATTGCTCCTTCACTCGGTCAGAGTTGCACTCAAATGGAATGTGATAGTCTTGTGCCATCCTCAGCTTGTGTTGATTCAAGACACGAAATGCCTGTTCTGTTTTACGACTGGTTCACCACCCAGAAAAGTGCACGAACACATACTCCACGAGCGTGTGGCACTACTCCAGGCAATGGAGGAGGCATGTGATGACATCCATGCAGATAAGTGCCAGGGATGGATCCACCATGCCAGGTGTTTTTTTTTTCTTCTTCTCTGCTTAGCCAGAGAGAACATTGCAGCCTATGTGGATGAGGTCCTCTGGCCTGACCAGGACGTAGTGTGATCGGTTTTATTGCATTTTGCAAATGTGTTTTTCGTTTTGTTTTATATTGCAGTATAAATATTTCTTTTGTTAACTAAATGGTATTTTGGGACAAAAAAAACATACACTTTACTAAGAAAAATTAAACTTATTTCCACACGCTTGAATGCATTTAATTATATAACATACTGGCCTCATGAAGCCAAAACATACATTTTAATGGTTGTGTTTGAATCGATCACATCAGTGTTTATTTGATGCTCTGTGAGAGATAAGCATATGATAACTGTGTGTATTGTTTTGGTGGAAGGAATCAGTTCTGAGAAGAGAGAACATGGTTTTGTTGTGTTTCATTTTGCAAGAGATTTGTGAAGTCAGTAAGAATTCTGTTCAATGGAACTAAGGGGCCTAGGGTCTCGTGCCCTTTTAAAATATGGCACTTGTGTTGTCTCACACCAGTCACATTTGCATTTAACCAATCAACAGGCTGCATTGTTTTTTCTCCACTCATACTGCCCTCTTTGACACACTTGGTTCCTGGCCAGAAAGGGTAACCAAATTTAGCATGGGTGCTTGGGTACAGTATGGGTCACTTAGCAGCAGTAAAGGGACATGTTTGGCCAGAACAGCTTCACTGGGCCTTGGTGTCAATTCTACAAGTCCATAAAACTATACTGAAAAGCTGGTGTTACATATGTCACCCATTACAATGATTAAAAATCAACTAATTGACATATTCTTTGTCACCAGAAGAACAGAGCACTTCGGTGGCACAGTGCTGTATTAAAATAGCTCACCACTGTGGAACTCTGGGGTACTATTGGCCGGCCGGATATCTACACAGACATGATTGGCGATGTCTTTGAATTGACTTGTCTCTTTGAATGAAACTTGTTGCACCTTGCCTATTGATGCTACTTTGCCAGTTAGTCATGACATTTGTTTGCTCATACAAATATTACTATTGTGTTTCTTGATAATGTATACAAGCTCCAGTTCACTATGCAGCTGCTCCCCTACCCCTCTGCCTCCTACAATCTGCAATCCCCCTTTCCCCATGGAGAACGCAATCAGTCCCACGGTATCATGCTCTCTATTTTTGGAGTCTTATCTCCTGTTATTTTAGGTACGTTTCAGTCATACGTCAGAGCTCATGAGCGCGGCTCGGCTGGACCCATGCTCTTTTCTCAGAAAGCTTTAGCACTCTCCAGAGGCAAGCCTGTGATGAGTGTGGGTTCTGTTTCATATAGTATCTGTTCGTAAACATAACTGTGTAGTGCATCGCCCCTGGGACTTATTCTACGCTCCTCAGCATGTGTTTCTGAGATTGGTTCCAGCTTGATGTCTCTCTCTGTAAGCTTGAGCGGGCCTCTAACGCTGTGCATCCTACTAAAATAAAAAAGGTTTTGCTTCAAATTGGGGGAGGATCAAAGAGTTAAAGGGTAATCTTTTAAAGACGTTTTCAGCTTCTGTGTGTAGACCAAACATACCTTTTCTATTTTTATTTGCACCAGCCTGTTTTGATTCCAGATTGGGTGGGTATATGATGGCCCATTCTGAGTAACTCAAGCTTTCTATTATACATTCACATTTCCTGTAACTGTTACCTTATGTTTAGAGCGGCAGAATTTTTTTTGCCTTTTGTCGTCCAAATCGCTTATTGCTCATCACCCGTGTTCACACCGAAAGCGTCATCATCGTCTGAGCCTGTTTGGTTGCCATGGTTTAACAGACGTTAAAAAGAAAAAGAAAAAGCCACGTCACTACAGCGTAATTTACTGACTACTATATACAGAGTGTATAGAAAACAATAATTTCATCACAGATCCTTCTCACACTTTTTTTATTCTACCACAGATCAGACATGTTCCTGCTAAAAAAAATCTTAAAGGCTAAACGGTCGTCTATAAATTTCATCCCTGCGCAGTACATCACTGTCTGTGCAGTCAACATGACAAGAAAACTGAATTTGTTCTTTGCATTCGCTGCTATATCTATTTGTGGAAGTTTGACCCAGCGACAATGAGTTTCTCTTACATCTCTAGTAGGAACCAAAAACGAAGCGTACCGTTTCACGGTGGCAGAGATCATGGGCATACTGCTTTTCTCAATTCTAATTGGTAATCGTCACATTACTTTGCTTCTTATTTGCATAAAATTAAATTTTGCTTATCTCCTTAGTGTCGCTGACTCCGCCACTTCGAGTCCCTATTGCTCGTTATGCCCCCTGTCGTCGTAAATTACCAGCTCTAAATGAAGGAGTCTTCATTGTTTCATGGTCTTGGTAGTCCTAGCTTAATAAACCTGTGTAATATTTCAAATGAGGATTGGAAACCATGGTCAAATCTCAGCCAATGGGTTTTGAGTCCTTTAATTAAGTCTATTGCTTTTGTTCTTTTCTCGTGGCAGGCATATGAACTCTCCACACTGACAGGCACCCAAGTGCTGCTCCTGGTGGCAAGCGAAACAGGCCATGTGTACACATTTGCCACACGCAAGCTCCAGCCCATGATCACCAGCGAGACGGGCAAGGCTCTGATCCAGACGTGCCTGAACTCTCCAGACTCACCTCCCCGCTCCGACCCATCCACGGACCAGCGGATGAGCGCCACGGGTTTCGAGGAGACAGACCTCACCTACCAGGTGTCTGAATCCGAAAGCCTAGGAGAAACCAAGGTGAGTCTGACTCTTCATCACTATAGCACATTGCATGTGTATGCTTTTCCTTTGCGGATGTGAAGCAGCCTGCGTCTGCTATTGCTGTCAGCATCCACAGTCCATCTTCAAGGAATCATGGTGTCCAGACTGTATAGGTTTTACTGTACAATCATTACACAGTGTTACTTTAGTTTGAAATGGTTTTAATTTGTTACATATTAGACGAAGTACTATTACATTTGTTGTTTTCATGGGTAACACTTCATGGGTAATTTGCAAAAAACTACAAAAATCTAAATTAGCTTGCTTGTTGGTGGTAGACTGCTAATTTTTTTCTTCATTGTTTTGGCTGTTGTCATGTTTAGGGATCACCACAGTGGATCATTCTGGTCTGCATACTTGATTTGTCACAGTTTTTAGATGTTCACTAGATGCCCTACCTGTTGCAACCCCTCTGACTTTATCCGGGCCTGTGCCCGGCACTGAGAGCACACTGATAAGCTCACTTCACCCAGAGACTGTCTGTGTAGACACACTACCGACCAAAAGAAGAGCTGAGGCTCGAACACTAGATCTTAGTGGTAGTGGTTTAGCATATTTTACTGCTGCGCTGCCTGAGTGCTACACCAGATATGTGGATATAGAAAAATCACTGCTGAAACACTATAAAATATATCGCTCACCATGTATACCTAGGAATGTTTTTGAACTGTTTTTAGATTCACTTTTGCATTTTAAAGTCTCTTACTTTAAGACAAATATTAATGACTTCCTTTAAGGTCAATATTTAAATAAAGTGTAATAACAAGACTTTATTTGTACCTGTAAGTGCTACGGTTGCCTCTTTGTTAGGCTTCGGTTTGGCAGGATATCAGAACCAAAGGTGTTGGAGCATCCAAGACAACTCCTGTAATGTCTAGTTTTACCAGGGCTGAAATTTGGCAAATAAATTACATTCAAATATAGTAGACTAACGGTTAACTGAAAATGGGTTTGTAAATAGTGATTAGGTAATATTGAACTTACTTAGCATTTATTTATAAAATGAGGTATTTAGTAAAATGGATGATTATTATGTTTCACATCAGAAGGTTGCTGATTTAAGCCCCACCACCACTAATTTGCTACTGTTGGGCTTCCTAAGCAAGGCCCTTACCCCTCAGTTCTTTGCACTGCAAGTTGCTTTGGATTAAATTTTGAATACAAATGTAAATTTGCCATAAACGTAAATGTCAGAGTCTCATTGGAATCACTGGGTGGGGCTTTTGCCATCCGCCCCCTCATACATAGCCTGTCAAGGCTGTATGTAGACTGGATTGGAATCCTGTATTTTTATCAGGAATTTCACATTATAAAGATGCCTAAACGACCTGATTTTTTAAAGCCTACTTTTATGTGTAATGACTTGCCACATCCCTTAATGTGGATATTAGGATACCTCTGGATATTAGGTATATCTGTAAACAAAAAAGATTGTTCCACCCATATCTTTAATCTTTAAGACCTGCCTCTTGTTCCTGCCTCTATAGCTGGGTTTAGTTTCTACCGTCTGAGAAACAGGCTGGTGTTTATTCTCCTCAGGACAGCTCTGGTTTGATGAGTAGCTTTGGGGGATGTGAATCTTTCCAGTGAAAACTCTCACAACCTGGTCCAAGTTGTACCTTATATAGCATCCCTGTTACTAGCCTGGATATCTGCTTCAGTTCATTGTCTTCTAAAGTTTTATCTACCCACACTCATCAAAACACTGCTGATTCTCTTTTGATCCACGACGGTCAAGTAAGGAGTCATTTGGCAATTTGAACCAAGCTAGTCACTTATCTTCAGATGCTTGGGTGTTATTTGAAGTTTCAGCCTTTATGAACTACCACATTTGATTGAACTGCTAATGATTGCTGCTGCTTGCAGTTTTGTGACCTGAATTTAGTTTGACTTTTAATAAATAAGTTTGTTAGTGGAGCTTCAGGAGAGTGGGGCGTCTGTCAGGAGCTGAGATTAAACATAGTGCTACAAACAGACATGCGAGTGGTGTCAATGATTCATGCTTAAACCATTGATCTTATTGTATATTCAGCCTTTTTGTTAAAGGTAGGGTAAATTTTTGATGCCTTTTTTAAATGCAGTCTTTTAAATTACCTTCCAACAGCAGATGCTTCACTCCAACCGAGAGCACAGCTACAGTCTGTACAGAGAAAGAGCTCTGATTTGAAACCTACCCCAGCCCACCCTCAGTATGCATGCAATCTGAAGGTTTTTTTTGTGTGTTTTATAATAATAGATGACAGGATTGGTAAACATTAAACTGGACACAGAATGGCATTTTATTTGCATCCCTAGTCTAAATTACTCGTTGGTTGAAGTGGCGGTGATTATTCATCACTCAATTGTTACAATATCTTATGTAGTTGGAGATCTAGCAGCGGCTTTATTGTTGCAGCATGGTTTTGCTTCTCATGGTCTGTGGGGAGATTTAGGTAACTAAGTTCTATAAAGAGGTGATTTAACTAGCTTTCCAACTTTGTGCACTCTAGCAAACCAGTGTTGTACGGTGGGGATGGAATTCTGGGTAATATTAATGAGTAATTTTAGTAACAGTGTAGATTTAAACATGCATCCTATTTAAAAACAAAAAACCAAAAAAAACAATTGGTATTAAAATAAACCTCTCAAATCTGTGTGATCTTTTCAGCTATAACAAAATCCACTGTACTGAAAAGGCTTCTCAAAAGACTTTGAAGTACAGTGTATCACAAAAGTGAGTACACCCCTCACATTTCTGCAAATATTTCATTATATCTTTTCATGGGACAACACTATAGACATGAAACTTGGATATAACTTAGAGTAGTCAGTGTACAGCTTGTATAGCAGTGTAGATTTACTGTCTTCTGAAAATAACTCAACACACAGCCATTAATGTCTAAATAGCTGGCAACATAAGTGAGTACACCCCACAGTGAACATGTGCAAATTGTGCCCAAATGTGTCGTTGTCCCTCCCTGGTGTCATGTGTCAAGGTCCCAGGTGTAAATGGGGAGCAGGGCTGTTAAATTTGGTGTTTTGGGTACAATTCTCTCATACTGGCCACTGGATATTCAACATGGCACCTCATGGCAAAGAACTCTCTGAGGATGTGAGAAATAGAATTGTTGCTCTCCACAAAGATGGCCTGGGCTATAAGAAGATTGCTAACACCCTGAAACTGAGCTACAGCATGGTGGCCAAGGTCATACAGCGGTTTTCCAGGACAGGTTCCACTCGGAACAGGCTTCGCCAGGGTCGACCAAAGAAGTTGAGTCCACGTGTTCGGCGTCATATCCAGAGGTTGGCTTTAAAAAATAGACACATGAGTGCTGCCAGCATTGCTGCAGAGGTTGAAGACGTGGGAGGTCAGCCTGTCAGTGCTCAGACCATACGCCGCACACTGCATCAACTCGGTCTGCATGGTCGTCATCCCAGAAGGAAGCTGACGCACAAGAAAGCCCGCAAACAGTTTGCTGAAGACAAGCAGCCCAAGAACATGGATTACTGGAATGCCCTGTGGTCTGACGAGACCAAGATAAACTTGTTTGGCTCAGATGGTGTCCAGCATGTGTGGCGGCGCCCTGGTGAGAAGTACCAAGACAACTGTATCTTGCCTACAGTCAAGCATGGTGGTGGTAGCATCATGGTC
Organism: Trichomycterus rosablanca; assembly: GCF_030014385.1. Lineage (NCBI taxonomy): Eukaryota > Metazoa > Chordata > Actinopteri > Siluriformes > Trichomycteridae > Trichomycterus > Trichomycterus rosablanca. The sequence continues at coordinate 9,232,983 of NC_085992.1, read as the reverse complement.
TTGGGCTGCATGAGTGTTGCTGGCACTGGGGAGCTGCAGTTCATTGAGGGAAACATGAATTCCAACATGTACTGTGACATTCTGAAACAGAGCATGATCCGCTCCCTTCGAAAACTGGGCCTCATGGCAGTTTTCCAACAGGATAACGACCCCAAACACAACCTCCAAGATGACAACTGCCTTGCTGAGGAAGCTGAAGGTAAAGGTGATGGACTAAACCCAATTGAGCACCTGTGGCACATCCTCAAGTGGAAGGTGGAGGAGTTCAAGGTGTCTAACATCCACCAGCTCCGTGATGTCATCATGGAGGAGTGGAAGAGGATTCCAGTAGCAACCTGTGCAGCTCTGGTGAATTCCATGCCCAGGAGGGTTAAGGCAGTGCTGGATAATAATGATGGTCACACAAAATATTGACACTTTGGGCACAATTTGGACATGTTCACTGTGGGGTGTACTCACTTATGTTGCCAGCTATTTAGAAATTAATGGCTGTGTGTTGAGTTATTTTCAGAAGACAGTAAATCTACACTGCTATACAAGCTGTACACTGACTACTCTAAGTTATATCCAAGTTTCATGTCTATAGTGTCGTCCCATGAAAATATATAATAAAATATTTGCAGAAATGTGAGGGGTGTACTCACTTTTGTGATACACTGTATGTCTGTGGGAATTTGTGCCCATTCAGTCAAAAGAACATTTGTTTGACTGGGCACTGATGTTGCTCAAGAAAGTTTCATTCAAAGCTGTTAAGTGGGACAGACGTCAGGGCTCTGTGCAGGTTATTGGAGTTTTTTTAAACTAGGTTTTTTATCATGTCTTTATAGGGCTGGCTTTGTGCACAGGGCACAGTCATGCTGGAACAGGAAATGACTTTTGATAGATTGTTGCTGGAAGAATATCATTTTCTTTACACAATTGGTTCGTCACACCTGTTAGCAATTGTTGTTGCTGAAACATGAATTCAAAAATTAGAACAGGTGTCCCAATACTTTTGTCCATGTAATACATCTGACCACAGTGCCCTGTGCAAACATGTAGTGGGGCTGTTTTACTTTTAAAAGTCCTGGACAACAAAACAGGAAGGCCATGTTTGGTTTTTCTAGCAGGACAGTGATCCAAAGCACAGTTAAAAATGAACTGGTTGATTCACCACAGAACTAAGGTTTTGTCATGGCCGCCCGAGTCCTCTAACCCAAACCTTGTAGAGCCCTTATGAGATGAACTAAAGAGGAGCCTTCATAGGCGTGGACCTGGAAATCAGAAGGATCCGCTTATGTTCTTCATGGAGAAAGGTCTCGTGTTCCTTTTAGTGAGTTGTTATTTTATTGAAGATGGCTGCACCAATAACTGGCGCACACAAAATTTTTGTGTGGAGGAGGGTGGGTGTGTTTAGTAGGTTTTTATTGGTGCAGTGGTAATAATGGTTTTTGTTCATATTTTAAATAAAGGGTAAGGAAAGTTGGTTATTGCAACTTGAATTAACCAGTCTAAATTAAATTTGTTTATTTCTTTAGCTAAACAAATAAATGCTTTTCTTCAAATCTTATAATTCATGTTAGACAGTGATTTCCGTACAAAGCAGGATTAAATTACCTTGTATATAATGTGAATTCATGTAACATGCATCATGTTTCTCCAATTACACTTTACCATAATTTATTTTCCCCTTAAGCTAATTTCCTGTTTAAATTAATATAGTTGGACACACATCATTAATATTTCTTTTTAAATGCAAAGCCTGGCACCTGTGCCACCAGAGACTTCTAGATTCACCTCATCTTCCACGTTCAAGCACCCTCTTCTCATTGATAAAAACTTGATTTGCCTCCATGTCCTTATATGGTATGGTTTCCCCGCTCGCTTTCTTGGCCGGGGCCCCTCACATTCCTTATAGGCTGCAGCTGTCTTTGGAGTCCACTGTTTTCTTAATTTTTTTCTTTTTTACCAAAGTAAAGCGACGATAAGAACGTATATTTCAAACGAATCTCACTCCAGTGCTAGTGTTAATACAGAGAGAACTTTTAATCAAAGGCACCATCTATTGACGTAGCCATCAGGATGTCATCCGAGGCTGCGGCTGTTTACAACATTTCACAGCTAGCGTGTTCTGCAGAGAGACGATGGTGGTGTCTGGTGTATTTTACCCGTAACCCTTGTTTGAGCAGTTAGCAGTGGGGGTAAGGCGGCTTTTCAGACTGCTAAGTAGGATAGTCCTGCAACCACTCAGATCAGAAAAGACGTGTTTTCCCAACTCCTACATGTAAACGTTCATGTCCTGTTTAGAAAAAAGCACCTTCATAAAGGTCATAGGTCTGACAGGGTCAGGTCAAATAAAAAACAATCATCTAGGGTCAAGAACAGACCTAATGCAAGAGCTCAGTTTAACTGACTTTGCATTCTCTGTGCAGTTATGCAGAAAACCATTATTATTGCTGTTAGACACTTTTATACCGGTCACTAGATATTTTTGGCCCAGTTACTCTTGGTATTCTTCTGCATATGCATTGTTAGAATACGAGTAACACTTTTTCCTCATAAGCATGATGCAAGTCGTTCTTGCAAGAATTAATTTACTGTATATAAGTTTGGCCAGAAAGGTGCTCGGGTGTCTCAGCAGTAAATGACCCTATCCCACTATTCTTGGGATTTGGGGTTTAAATTTCTAGACGTGCTTTTGGAAGGTCGGGCGTTTACCCACAGGCATGACTAAGGAGGAGGATGGCCAAGGCCCTACAGTAGATTAGCGTCAGTCTAAGGTGTGTTACTGCATTGCCACCACTGCGACCCTGGTCAGGACAAAGTGGTGGTAAACATGAAAATAAAATAAAATGAAACACACATTTTTGGGAAAAAAGTATCTTACTCTTATTGTCTTTGATTAACAAAGTAGTTTGTCCATATTAACATGGCTATGTCAGTAATTGTTGTTTGTGTTTTAGACTTTCCATTCACACAGGCAGTGTTTTGGATGACTGAAAAAAAGGTTTTTATTTCAAAATATTTCACAATGTTTTGGACTTTTCTGTCGTTTCTTTTTTTGTTTGTTTTTTACTTTTAAATGTTGTGGGGAAAACTTTAAAAAGTCAGTGTTTGTGTGGACAGGGTCTTGAGCATAAAATATCTGATACCAAGGTTTGTTTGTTTTGTTTTGCACTGGAACTTCAAGCAGTCTTTACAACAATAAAAATGCATCAGATGCCAAATGACTGCACGCATTAAGATATGTTTGGTTCATTTGGTTTTGTTGTGTTTTTATTAACCCTTAGCTTTAGTGTTGAACATTAAATAAGTCTTGGCTGGTAGACCTTTCTATAGGAACCGCAAACAGTACTAGATACTGTTGGCATATGCACCAGACTTAAAAAATCAAATACATTTGCAAAACATTTAGACGTGCTATTTTCCACTGCTGGACACCCACTTCTGGGAGGTCAAGATCTTGCTTTTTCTAACACAAAATCTTTTAGAACTTACTGAAAATTCAGAACTGTTGCTACTGTTTGATTCTCATTGCGTATGCTTTTGGTTTCCCCCCTAAAGCACACATTACCGGATGTAGATTACGGTGATCTTCACAACTCCCTAAACCCCCTATCATTTTTAAAAGTGTCGATTATTGCTGAATTTATTATCTCACTTTCTTCTTTATAACTGTTGGAACGTGTGAATCACTCATGAAATGCAGGAATAACTGACTACATTTATCCGGTATGTGTGAATGATATCAAACAACTTGTATATGTGTTTGCAGATTATATATTATTCAAAGATCAGTGTAACTAAGCCTGGGTTACCCAAAAGGAATCCTGTCAAAATGTATTTAAAGATTAAACTGGTCCTTGAATTTAGTTTAAGGACCAGTATACAGTATATACTAAGTGCAGTATGCAGTACCCAGTATATAGTAGGCGATTTCGAACACAGCCTTCATCTTGAGTATTGAGTATTAAGGGCCTTGCTCAGGAGCCCAGCAGTGCCAGCTTGAGGCTTTAACTGGTAACTTACCTGATTGCTAGTCCAGTACTTTAATTACTGATCTACTATAACCCTATCTGATGAATGTAAGTTGTTACTGCTCTATGGTTTGCTTTTACACAATGTTTTATTCTAGTGAATGTTTTGTTTCATTACTGTACCTCATAAGCATGGCTCTAGCCCTAACAGCTCTTACACTCCTCCCCGTCCATCTGTCCTAGCCTGCCCTGTGCTGCTGGCAGCCACTGTGCCAGACTTTGTTATAGAATGGGGTCCTTTTATTTTAAATTGTTGTTTTATTCCAAATTGCACCATTTCTAATGCTGCACCGGTAATGGTACTGCTTTTTGTGTAAATAGACTGTCCATTTCAAAATTGGCTGTTACCCTGGCTGACTCTGGCTTCACACTGTTCATGCTCACAGCTTTCAAATGGTCATTCATCAGGTTGCACCTTTTCTTAGTTTTGCCTTTAATGTCACATGCAGTGGGTTTGCTGAACTTTTTAAACACAAGTTCATCCCCTGTGTCTTTTTTCTATTTAACGTTGCATTTTAGTTGTGAAATGCAGATAATGTGCTTATAATTGAGTGCAGAAAGAGTTTTTGAACATTTGTGGAGCTATCTAAATATTAAAATTATTCTTTGTATGTTTTATCTGTCACATTACATTTACATTCACATTTACGGCATTTAGCAGACACTTTTGTCTAAAAACTAGGTGAGTACGTTAACCACTAAGCTTACCAGTGCTTAAGATACTAATTGAGGGGAAATACGCTTGGGGCGACCCATAAACTTGGTGGACTGTATATACTTATGTGGGGGTGAAGGTCTAATCTTTCTGGGAAATGTTCCACTTCATTTGCTATTTTTTTCAGTTTGACACATCAGTAGGTGTTGATTGTGGTAATGTACCAGCTCTTGTTAATGCATACCTCTTCCAGGAATTACCGGATAGTTGTGTTAGATCTCAACCTTATAATCTGTTGCATCTTCTTGAAATTTTAATTATGGGATGCATCATTCCTGCTGAATGTAAAAGTACATGTTTAAATTGGTTTCCAGATCAAACGGCAAACTGGACCTTGGTGTGTAATTGTTTTCGAACTTTTTTTTGCTGTGGGCCAGAATGATGTACAAGCTCAAACATTTAAATAAAAAAAAAATCTGTCTGCTAACATATCAGTCGTTTGAATTTTTAAAAACTTTAACCACAAATTGTGTTTTTATTCGCCAAAACACCATCGAAGGACTCCAAGCAATTTGTGTTTGTGTCTGCGGTTAGCGTTTCCGCTGAAAAACACAGCCCCATATTCTTTCACTTTTGCATTTATGCTTTGCAATGATTATATGATTTATGAATTCAAATTAAAATCTCTGAGCTGCCTTTTGCCTCACCGTGTTTTGGTATAGAGCGAGTAAGGGATCGGATTGAGGCATGCTGATAGAGGACAGAGCTGATGCTCATTTAGCTCAGGACCATGATAGTTGCTTGCATTGTGGAAGCAAGTGAAAAAGCAGGAGTAAATCAGGAGAAAGAGAGTAAATGATAAGCGAGTGTTGCTGAGATAAGCGGCACAAGATATGCCACGTTATCATAATGCTGGCACTAAAAAGAGGGTCTGGAAGAGGATGGAAAGAGGAAGCTGTTGCACACAACGTGTGTAAACTGTTTTTCAGATCACTCTTTTTTTGGGCAGTTATGGTAAACTCTTAAACAAACAGTGTACTAATGAACGTAAGCATGTTGCAAATTTTAAAATATTCTATAGACACATACAGTAGGGCACATGTAACAGACAGGTCTCAGTGACGTTATGAAACATCCAGGCGTCTACACAAACATGATTGGCTATGTCTGATTGTGGAAGAGGGGGAAGCCCTGTGACCGATTGGCCCCCTTTCCAGGGTGTTCCGGCCTTGCACTCAGTATGTCCTTGTCAAACCAGATCCACCACAACCCTAACCAGGATTTAAATTTTATGAAATAGACACCTAAATCTGGCCCAGCATCCAAATTAGTTTCTTTTCTTTTCTTTTTTTTTTTTGGAGCAAAACTAGCAAGACTTGAAGAAAAATTACCTTGAGAACTCTCCGATTAATACAGTATTAATTAATAGTTCTGCTGTACAAAATGATGGGCCAAAATTCCTTTACACTCATGAAAAAGACTAATCACAAGAAGTTATCGCAAATATTTTATTGCAGTTGTTGCTGCCAAGGGTGGCACAACCAGTTATTAGGTCAACCTAAGTAAAGCTTTATATTTAATAAAATCTGAAGATCTGAAACATTAAAATGTAACAAATTAGCAATTATTTCTAATAAGAAATCAGGTGATGAGGCAAATACTTTTCTTACAGCACTGTACATACAAGATCTTGTTGTTTTATTTTGTTGATCAAATTAATAATAAAATCTGTTTTGGAGACGTGAACAGTCAAGTAAGTGTCGGGGCCTCAAGTGGCCCCGACAGTAGGACAGAAAGTTGGTGAGTGACATTTACAGCAGGGGGTTGGTAGTGTTGAGCAATGCGTTAATATGCCACTCTGGGGAGGAGTCACTCCGTCCTTATGTTGCAGCAAGCGTGACTCAAGCAGTCACCGATTGGCCGCACCTCTGCGACTTGGGCTGCCTTGCCTTTTTTAGTAGTCCCAAATGGAGCAGTGAATTCCGTATCCTTGGCAGGGTGACAGGCAGCAGACTCGAGCCAACGAGTGGGAGCTGAGGAGGATGAACAAGAGAGAAAGAAAGAGATTTGATCTATCTCAATTTGCTGAACCATCCAGTAGAAATTTAATAATAAAGAGAAATCTCCACATTCTAAACCTGATTGTCATTGCTGGTCAAATAAATGCCCCCACCAGAAGGTTGCTGTTAATTTCCAGGCCTGAGTTACAGGGCTGCCGTAATTTGCGGCAGTGCTATAAAACCTGAACGGCCTTGTTAAATGATCGTGCCGTCAGTGCTGTAATTAGTTGTCATGTAGAGGAATTATTGCAATGGCTTGCTGGTTAATAAGTTTACAACGGAGCTTGTCTAGATCCGATGTAGTCTTACTTCACTTGTTACAGTCCTCCCTATCCTACTCAGTCTCTAATGGGCTGTAGGTTTGATTGCACACTTTTGGTGTGGCCATTAGCTTTATTAGTTATTATATTATTATTAGTAGTTATTGCTTAAACCAGTATATATATATATTCAGGTCTGTGTAGACGTCTGGCTGGCCGATAGCACCATTTACCTTTGAACCCGTGGGTTAGCATAATAAACCACTGTGCCACTTGAGTGCCGCTAATAGTTCTAGATCTCAACTTTATAAGGTTGTGAGACATAGAGGTAAGAGTCATGCTGCTGGTACCAGTGCCAGTCCTTTGCAGGCCATCAGACCATGTAATTTTGTCTATGGGTGATTAACAGTAGCCAAATCAACAACCACAATGTTTTTGAGTAGTGAAAGGAAACCAAAGCCAGTAACCAAAAGGGAATTTAACCATATCCATTGGAGCTGTGCAACACTACTTGGTTGTGACTGTGGTTGTGGCTGTGGTTGATGTGGAGCCCATTCCAAAACACTGGAAGACAGGAATGCAACCTGACCGGGGTGCCAATCCACTGCAGGGCATCATACACTCACTTTATTCAATTATTTACTTCTAATAGTAATTTTAAGTAGCCAGATCCTAAACCTTTATGAGTTGTTATTAATTCCAACCTCTACATAGAGGTATGTATTAAACCCAGATTTCCAGAAGGGTATTTATGCAATTAGAATTATTTTACAATTAAATATAATATGTTAATGGTTTAAGTAAATATAGTAAACAATGTCCTTGATAAAGTGGTTATTAAAAGTTAAATTAAAATAGTTTGTGATGTTTAAATAGCCCTGCTGTCTCTAAACTGTGAAGGAAAAGACAGTTGGATTTAATTCTAACCCATCACAGCTTGACCTTCTCCATCCCCCAAAATGCACCTGTTCACAGGGCTTTTACAACCAGGCGTCTGTTCCTGAACATTTGTTGCTGTCTGTGTTTGTGGCGTTTTTTGTGTGGCTTTGTTGGTCCTGACATTTCCATAATTTTCCAGCATGTATATGGAATACGCTTTTAATGTGTCTAAAAATGAAAATATGCTCCCAAAGAAGGTGTGTAGTGACATTGTAGTATTATTTTCACCTTGGTAGGTGTTGGTGTGTGTAGATTTAATTGTGGTGAGCGTGTAGAGTTAAAAACTATCTGTGGGGTCTCATGTTTCCTCTCAGCTGTCTGGAACCTCAGCTGTTTACGCACTCGTCCTTTCTCTCTCTTTCGGACTCTTGCTTGTTTTCCCCCTTCTAATTTGTTGGGGTTAAAGAATTACCATCTAGAATAATGAATTTTAACTTAATGATGGATGCAAGTGAAGTTTTATTAGGGTGGAGCTAAAATTTTGTGTGTCAAATTTTATAACTTTTGCAAGAATTTTTACCAAACTAGAATCTCATATGAGATCTAGCTGGCCTTTTGAGAGTGCTGCACACAGCGCACACAGTCTGGTCTTTTTGTTGAATAAATCTATACAAATACTGTACAAATTTTTCCAGTTGCTTTCTGAATTGCAGAAGTTTAGCAATGATCCAACGACTAAATGCACAGAAACCACCAAAAATTTTTTAGAAAATGAGGTCTGGAGTCCAAGAGTAGCAGGTACAACATAACGGCCATTAAGCACATACTACTGGTAATGTAAAAGATGGTAAATTAAAATCAATACCAACAGAGTCACTATTTTAGACCTGCTGTTTAGTACACAATATGCACACTAACTAATGACTGACACCTCCTGAAACTATTAAAGCTAGTGCCAAAGGTCTCCCTCGGTCTGCTGAAAGTGTCTAAATGAATTGGTATTTGAACAGTACATCTGAACTTTAGACTTTTAAGCTGCATTTCCCCATTCTTCGTTTGGATACATCTATGTCTGCTCTGATTTCCTGCAGTAACTGATTTAGGAAATCTGTTAAACAACATGTAGCATCTGTATGGTAAAACCACCTTAGCCACAGCCAGATGCAGCTAGCGAGAGAGACGACTCACACTGCTACCTGCTCTGCTGACTGCACGCCAAGTGTTCCAGATTAATACACATTTTGAGAAGGGCTTTTGTGCAGTTTGATGTTCTAGATCTTGAATGACTTTTTCTGTAAGCTAGTCTGTCACACCAGGAACAACTGTGATCGCTCTAAATGGAGCAATAGCATCTGAAGCTGCACCTGCCTGTATTTTACGTTGTGAAACTGTTTGACTGTTTTTAGTTTTTTGGGTTTTTTTTTAGTTTGTTTTTTAATTGAATTGTACAGATTATAGGTCATTAAAGGTGAAAAAAAAGGTCGAATTTTTGCTTCACAAAAATCTATTTGAATTTTAAAGGGGTGTGTAGATGTTATACAGTTGCCACAATACAGTCAAACAGGTAATTGTCCATCAGACTCTCAGACAGAGCAGCGGTCCCCAACCTTTTTTGCACCACGGACTGGTTTCATGTAAGATATAATGTCACGGACCGGTGGGGCGGGTGAATTTAAAATAGAATTGTAAAATGGAAAATCAGTGTAAATCCTAAACTTTTTTCACTGCAACGAGACGCTGCTCCCACCTAGTGGTGATTGGGGACAATAACACCCGAAGAGTTTTTGAAAATGTAATTGCTCTTGTAGCGATCTCTAATTATTTATTCTTTTTGTGCGGCCTGGTAATAAATGACTCACGGACTGGTACCGGTCAGGCTCGGTGGTTGGGGACCACTGAGATAGAGAACACATTTCCGCTGTTCCAGAGTCCACTGGCGGCGTGCTTTACTCCACTCCATCTGATGCTTGGCATTGTGCTTGGCCATGCAAGGCTTTCATGCAGCTGTACGGCCATGGAAACTCGTGTCATGAAGCTCCCAGTGTACAGGATTTGTGCTGATGTTAATAACTCCAGTGTTACAAATTTCCTCTTGCATTGAGTCAGCAAAGCATTGGTGACTTTTATGCACTATGTATCTGGGCACTTTGTGACTGAGTTACTGTGGTTTTTAAATGCTTCCACTTTTCTATAATGCCATTTATAATTGATCAAGGAATATCTTGGAGAGAAGAACTTTTACAAACTGACTCGTTGCAATTGTGGAATCCTGTTACAGTACTAGACCAGCAGTTGCATTTACCAGCAGTTGATGTAATTAAGTGTTAAATAAATTGCTATTTTTCTTATGGAGTTCGTGCATAGGAGAAATTTCAAGCGGCCCATTTGTACCTTCATGGCTGTCATGATTATGACAGCTGATTACAAAGCTGAAGACGGTTTTCTCGTTTGTTTAATTAGGTATCAGCTCAGGAGGGCTTAACATCAGCTGTTGTCATTAAGATGTGTTTTGTATCCGTCTGTGGTATAATTCAATTCTACAGTACAGAGACAGCAATATTTCAAGCCGTGTGGAGATAAATCTGTGTCTCTTTGCTCATCAAGGGAAGCGACTGTAGATTGAATTCGGTGCACAGCTTATTTTCCTCAACTTCTTCCTCCGTGGCTTGTGGCCTCAGCAGCACTTTTTCCTGCAACATGTGAGCATTTGGCATCCGCTTGGCTTCTAAAGTGGACTCTATTCACAGAAAAGTGAGGCATGTAGTTAGTGGAAGAGTGTTCTGCGGATCAGAACAATGTAGGAAGGTACAGTGTGTGCCCAAGTCATTTTGCACTCCTCCTCACATGGCTGCAGTCTTATTACTTCAAATCACCACCATTTGTTTACAGAGAATTATAAAACGGCTAATTCAGCATGGGATTTTCAAAATTAGGGCAAAATAGTAAACGCTGTATCTCCTTGTATGAGAAAATCTCATTTAAAAAAATCATTTTGTTTGGCCTCAGCATCATTGTTCCCAGTTGCCATGCCAACAGCACTTACTGGAAGCAACTATCTTCTTTCTTGTAATCTTGTACAGTACAAAAGTATGGATACACCTCCTTAAATGTGTACATATATATATATATATTTATATATATATATACTGAGTAAAATGCATCTGTGATGACAACTTATGATTAAAATACTACTGTTGACTTTTCTGCTTGTTTCTTTCTGCTATATTAGTTAAACACTAAATTTATACTTCAAGGGATGAATAAAAGTCAGCTTTGTAGATCATACTACACATTGCTACTGTAATTCAATTCAACTTCGAAAAATATGCATAATACAAGTATTTCCAAATGATCATTTATCTGAGGAACTAAAACTTATGTCACACATGATGAAAAAAATCACATTGATATGCTTTCATACAGGCATCAGGGTGGCACGGTGGGTCGGGGGTAGCACTGTCACCTCACAGCAAGAGGGTCTTGGGTTCGATTCCCAGGTGGAGCGGTTCGGGTCCTTTCTGTGAGTTTGCATGTGCTCCCCGTGTCAGCGTGGGTTTCTTCCTGGAGCTCCGGTTTCCTCCCACAATCCAAAAACATGCAATTGAGGTGAATTGGAGACACAAAATTGTCCATGACTGTGTTTGACATTAAAGACTTGAACTGATGAATCTTGTGTAATGAGTAACTACCTGTTCTGTCACGATTGTAACCAAAGTGTGTAAAACATGATGTTAAAATCCTAATAAATAAATATATACAGGTATCATCCAGGACAGAGCAGTATGATGCTTTGGATATGGGCTGTTTACCACCCTAAAGTTGATGATTTCTGCTGTGCTTTGTTTCAGTTTCGTCACAGCACTTGCCACCAAGCACATTTTACTGTATTTACATTTTGGCTGCTATAAATACTACTTCAACTGCTTAACCTTGGATCTTCAGTTGCTTGTGTTGTATTCAGTCACAATTGTATGTTGCTTTGGTTGAAAGCATCTGCTAAAGGCTGTAAATGTGGCTTTGTTAATAGTAAAATACTATTTTCACTATTAACTAATAATAATAATAACTATAATAACTAATTTCACTGTTTACTAATAATAGTAGTATCAATGCCTAATGTCTCCAAACCTCCCAAAGCCTGTTTGCCATAGAATCCAACTTTATATACTAAGTATAAGGAGTACATGTGACTTTCAGTTATGTGTATTCTTCTACTGCATTTAATGTTACATTAATTCTGCCTAGCAAGTCTATATAAATCAGCTGTTATAGAAGCAGTAAATAGTGTACGACAGTGAGGGCATCATTATAAAGTCATGATTAATCCTCTGGTTGTCACTGCGTCAGACCCATTCACTTAAACATGACTAATCAAAAATTTTAATTTAACTGTGCTGCATATAATACACTATTAGTGATCTTTATGTAATTGCTGTTTTGATCACTGTAGCCTGCAGTGAACAATGAAAAAGCAATTTTGGTTTGTTTATAATAATAGGGACTCACAGTGGCTCGGTGGGTAGCACTGTTGCCTTACAGCAAGAAGGTCTTGGGTTTAAATTCCAAGTTGAGCAGTCCGGGTCCTTTGTAGGGGTCAACACAGCGGATCTGGTCTGCATAACAGACTTGGTGCAGTTTTTATATATTTATATATTCTGAACTAGTTACAACATTCCACTGTTTGAGCACATCTTTTCCACAGGTAAATATGCTAATGATGATTATTTTTTCCCTTTAGGACACTTTGAAGCCAGCCTTTACTGTGGCCAGTCTGCCAGGCAATACCAGTGCCCAGGCCACAGTGCCTACCACCTCCACCACTATGCAGGTCAGCAGCGGGGCTTCCTTCCCCATCACCAACTACCTGGCACCAGTCTCTGGCAGTAGCAGCAGTGCCAGCGGCAACACTATAGCCAGCACCAACGGGACTGTTCTGAAGAGTGCAGCTGCCTCTGGAGGCGTTATGCAGCTGCCCAGCGGCTTTACCTTCATGTCAGGTAGACGAACATCTGCTAAAAATATCTTTTTACATTTGCACGGCTGCAGACTGTATATACATAGCATTCATCATCGAGTCAAACAAGTTCAGAGCTGTCATACAAATTCTGCCAATCTCATATTATTCACCTTCCAACTACCTGAGCTAGCTTTGTTTAACAAAGCAGTGCTTCTGGAGAGAGGAAACTCGCTGTAGTGCCTTTGATTGCCATTGTGAACATAATTAGCATGACCATACAATGGCCCGAGAGCTCTGCCTGTAATTTGTTATGAATATTCAATGAAGATTGTCTGGGTTTTCTGGGTTTCATGGTCTTTTAGTCTGGATGAGCATATAAAAGCAGATGTGACCATCATTAAAACACTACAGAGACAACAGAGAGGAGCTCTTGCTCTCATCTTACATGTTACTGAACAAAAAACAAATGCAAAGTGAACTGTGTTTGCCTGTAATACAGTACGTTAGGATGTTCGGCGCTATTGCGTCAAATGTAGTTGTTTATTAAAATGTTTGTGGCAAAGTGGTAAATTGTGCTTGCCTACAACCGCTGCATGGCACCATACACTTAGCCATTTCATCACTCAGATCAATCAGTCAAAGGTGGTTCAGAATGTAGATTGCACCTTATGCATGTTTCTTTGAGAAGGTCCTGGGTTTGGATCTCCGGTGGAGTCGTCCTGGCCCTTTCTGTGTGAAGTTTGCATGTTCTTATGTCCTTCCACTGTCCAAAGACATTCAAGTGAGGTTAATTGGAGATACAAAATTGACTTTGAACTTGAACTGTATGTAACCAGTAACTACCTGTCCTGTCATGAATGTAACCAAAGTGTAAAACATGACCCTAAAATTCTACGAAATAAATAAACAAATGTTTGTTGGAGGTTAGGGGGAACCAGAGTATCAGAAGAAGACACACACAGAGAACATGCCAAATTGACTAAGGTTTTGAGCCCATGTTCCATAACCCTCTAAGGGGCAGTGGTAGCTCAGCTACCACTCTCTCCCTCCTAACTTACCAAAACATCCTACCTGTGCTGTCCCTCTAATAAACTCCTTCCTAATCTTGTCCATCCTCGTCACTTCCGACAAGAATCGCAGCATCTTCATCTCTGCCACCTCCAGCTCCCTCCCCTGTCTTTTTGTTAAATACTTTGCTTTATCATTTGTTGTTTGGACAATCAGCTGGAAGGCTACCAATATGCACAAGCCATTGATTATTATTATTATTAATACAAATAATCAAATAATTGGCAGGCTCACTGTCTTAGTGTCAATCATTTAATTTCACCAAATAAATCTTAACATTAAAATTGCTTTAGGTTTTGTAAGTTGAAGCAAGTATGAAATAAGCCAGTACAAATTGGCTACAAATTAAGTAAACTTGATTTACTTAATGTAATTTTAAATAAAGTAAATCAACATTAGTAAGAAGAACTGTATGCATGTGCAGAATTTTATTTTACTGGGTGATCTAGGTGATATTAAAGCTATTTTTAGCGATGCGGTCAGAAGCAGGAGGTTGCAGTATGAATTTCTTCCTGCAATGACAGACCTCAGTTTGCTGCTTCCTGTCTCATACTCTTCCACCTGTTTTACACTCAGCACCCTGCCAGGTGGTCTAACACCACATGCACCATTATCACTGAATCAGTTTTGAGGCTTTTAATTGCCTCCAACTAAACAGCTGTACTTCCACCTGGCTGGGGATGTCAGTCAAGCCCCCCTTTTACCCCACAATACTGTTATCTTCACTTTTCCAGCTTTACTGTTTATGCCTCCCCCTCTTTCTGATTCACTTTCTCACCCCAGTCTGACTGCCTTTAGTATCTCCGTGTTAGAAACTCATGTTCGACCATTTGAAGTGAGGTACTAATTGGAAGTTATGTTGGTAGGTAACAAAGGTGACGCGTCATTTCATTTGATTCATGTTTTTTCTTTGCCACTTCACACACCCACAGCAGGCACTCATTTTCCCCCTGGAACCTCTACCATCCCCCTGGGTCAACTGCAACAGCACTCTCTGGCTTTACAGGGTCAGCAGGGCCAGACCCTCAGCAGTGCTACGGCTACACAGACAGCACAGTGTCAGCAGGCTGTGTTTCGCCTCCCCACTGCTGTCTCTCTCACAGGTTAGTGTCTGCTTGCTAAGGCCAGATGGATCCATTTGTTTAGCTTTTATATTAGCAGTGTCATCTTACCAAAACCAAATCAACTGTAATAAACCAAATCAAACCAATTTAATCAGTTAAGCACTAATCTACAGATTTGCTGTAACTTAAAATATTAAACACATTACAGTATTAATTAGCAGTGCATTAGGCCCCAATTAGGCAAATGTGCAATCAGAAAGCAGGTACATAAATATTACCAGCGCATTCAGCGTGACAGTCGGTAGCTGTTTATGTAATAGCCCTATCAAATAATAAAGATGTAGCCAGTAACTCCATTGCTGACAATATAACGTGTTCATCCATCGGAAAGCATGATAATTAAAGAATAAAGTCAGTTTACCGTAATGCTAGCAGCTCCATACTGATACATCCCTTTTCATGATCGGGGATCTAAATGAGTAAGCAATTATCATGTTTTCTCCCCCTATTTTCATGTTCCGTCACTCATTTATCCTGACCAAGATCATTTTCCACAAGTATTAGGCAAAGAACCCCACAAAACAAGACTCGTTTTTCGGCACTGGCACATCACTACGTGCTGAGCAAAAAACTATCAAAATATTTAGGCCAATGCCCCAATTTCAAGAAGGGACAGTGCTCTCTATGCAACATGCAAGCTAGGGTTGGATTGGTGTTCGAAATATCTTCATTAGAAAAAGCGGTTTTGTGTTGCTTTGAATTGTTAACCTTGTTTTTTAGTCCCACTAAAAGCCAAACTTGCTCTGCCATTCAAACCTGAATTCAAGCTTGAGTTTGATGCACACTACCACATCTGTTGTGCTACTATTGTTTATTCTGTAAAATCAAAAGCCTTGTTGTAAATTAATTTTGGCAGTATTCTGTGACGATGACCATGTTACACGGCCAGATACTTTAAAGTAAAAGAATTAGAAGTGAATTGTATTTGTCTAAACTATTTTGTAAAGCTTGTTATAGCAGGTATTTATTGACCCTCATTGTAAACGTTAACTGTTTTTCAGGAGCAGGCATGGCCCAGCAGCTTCAGGCCATCCAGGTTCATCAAAGCGCTCATTCCAGTGCCATCAGCACTGACGGCAGCAGTGCCGAGATCTCTCAGTCCAACACTGCCTCCACAGGTACAAACAGCACACATACATACACACACAGTGTCTATCACATTTAATGGCTTCATCAAAATACAAAAAGTACAAGAACTTAAGTGCATGCAAAAAAAACTGTTGTAGAAAAAAAAAAGTTGTAGCATTAAAAAATACAATATTTACACAGGTGCTGCAATTGTTGGTTTGCTTATTAAAAAATAAATACATCTTAATAAGAAATGATCAGCGGTAAAGATGCACAATGAAAAATAAAAACAAGGAAAAATAAAAACAATATGGAAAATGAGTGACTGTGCAACACTGCCACCTGGAGGTCACATATTCAAGATGAAGTGGTTATTGGAAATAAATAAATGATGGTCCTTCTGATTTTGATTGCTATGGGTCCAGCACGAACTGATCTATTTATATAGAGGAGCAATTTCGACTATGCAGTCTTCCCACTGTATGTTTTTGGGTAGAGAGAGGAAGAACAAACATATATTTCTGAAAAAACATGCCAAAGATATTATTTGTAATAAATCTTTTTTAAATATAAAAATTAAATTAGAAATATTAGCTTAGAAGCTATTTTACTGACCGCTTAGCAGAATACTATTAATCCATGTGTTAGGATAATAAAATAGCTTATTTAAATTTAATTCCACAGATTCATTTAGCATAAAGAAACAACTGGTCATTCATCACAAACTTGTGAATGTCTGGTTAGTGTACAAAAAGAACATTTAGGGTTTCTTTGCTCTTAAACATAGTGGCAGGTCATATCTGTTACATTTCACTAGTCACACTTGTACAATTTTAAATAATTGGAAAATACAATTTATTATTAGATTTTGTATTATTATACAAACCTGAAATCCTGAAACATCTGATTAAAGTTATACATGTAGTAAATGACCTGACTCTGCTTAAATAAGCTGAATTTTCTGAAAATGCTTGATCTCAGTCTCCTTCTATCTGATTCCTGTCTAGCCACAGTCAGTCTCCCAGCTACTATCGTCACGTCATCAGTGCCAACCTCTGTAGCAGGTCACATGATGTACTCCAGCCCCCACGCGGTCATGTACGCCCCCGGACCCACACTTGCCGAGGGTGGCCTAGCTGTGCTTAACGCCTTTTCCCAGGGTGCATCGGCAATGCAGGTGTCCCACGCACAGGCCCCAGATACTGGTAAGTTGTTTTTTTGCTTTCTGGTACACAACACAGCCGCTATGTTTTACACCAACTGACGAAGGCATTTTCTCTTTTTTTTGTGTGTGTGTGTGATTAGGTGCTGTTCCTCAGGTGTTCCTCACAGGGCCCCCTGGCACGGTCCAGATTCCTGTTTCAGCTGTGCAACTACATTCAGTACGGCAAGATCTCCACTTTACAAGTGAAACTCTTAATATTCTCTCTGCAACAGCATGCCACTGAGTGTACTAACCCACTGCTGGGAGGGCAATTCCAGGGATCTCCTGTCTGCCTACTTCCTTTGCTGAGGTTCAGACCTCTTGGGAGCACTGCATGCACTAGCACTTTGCCTTTGAAATCTCTGTTTTCATACAAACAAAAAAGTCATTTTAAATAAGTTCTTACTTATCATAATAAAAACAGCAAATAAAACGGATAAGAGAGTGGGAACGGATATAGTGACAATTAATGATGATGACAATACTTTTGTTTTACCATCAATTTATCATGGTCAGAGTTGCAGTGGGTCCGGCTTCCCCAGAATCACTGGTTGCAATGCAGTACCACACCCTGGGCAGGAGCCAGTCATGACTGTATGTAGATGCCTGACTACAAAGAAATAAATTATTTATTTTGTCTGGTCTATTACTGACTGCTTTACTACCCAGATGTACAAAACATCTGTCACCTTTAACAGCTGACATTTGATATTGGGGTTTAGGAATTTCATTCCATCATTCAATGTGTAATCTTTAACATTTCAGCGCTTCATTTTAAAATCTAAAGCAAAGTAACATGCAATCTGTATCTGATTACATTCCCAATTGGAAAGTACGTGGGACTCTAAGTGGGACATGTGTCATTTTGGGATTACTTATAGCAGGCATGTGATTTTGATCAGATTGTTTACTAGAGTGCACATATAAGTGCACATATAAACCTCAGTCTTAATCTATAATTGGAATGAATTCAAACAGATTGGAGAAAATCTTTGCATGTAAACATGCCAAAGTTTGTAGATGATAAAGTAGCCATGGCAGGCGTGTGTCAGGCCTCAACTGATTGACCAATGATCTACAAAATCCAGTCATTCGACTTCCTTTAGTTGCATGTTTTCCTGTAGTGACAGTTATTTATTTATATCCAGTAACTGCATCATCTGAATCAGTGTTGTGTTTTAGGTGTAAGACAGGAATACATGGAAGACAGGAATACATAAATTCCATTTTCAGTAACTGCTTTATCCTGGTCTGAGTTGCGGTGGGAACTGTTTCAACCGGAATCATTGATTGCAAGGCACACCCTGCTCAGGGTTGCCAATCCATCGCAGGACTTTAGCAACCCCACCCAACCCCTCTGATGTAGCCAGTCATGTGTATGTAGACACAAAGCTGGCTGATGGCACTGCTGATCCACAGATCTAGTTTCTGATTATAGAAAAGTCTACATTTGGTGGCATGCTTTGGTTGCAGTTAGTCGAATAAACTGTGTATGTCTATAGCCACTGATATTTAATTGTTTCTTGACAGATGGTGATTGGTCAGCAGTCCAACAGCAACAACAGTAATCTGACGGAGCTTCAGGTGGTGAATCTGGACACAACGCAGATTGCTAAGAGTGACTGACGAGCGTCACTACTCAAGTATCTCCAGAGACTTTCATCACTTATTTATTGCCTTGTTTCATTCGAAGCATTGCGTGCATTGATGCCATACGTGTGTATGTGATTGTACAGTTTGTACTGTAACAGCATGTCCTGACCTCACAAAGGACATTGAGGAATTGGGAGAAACTCGGTCTTCTCAATTCTGCTGTGTGTGTGAAATTTCTAGGATATAGACTCCAATTTCTGACATGCGTTTTTGCATGTCGCTTGTGTGCGTATGTGTGTTTAAGTGTGTAAGGTGTGGAAAAGGGAAAAGGAAAAACAGTGTTATCTGACAGTTTGCAGATGCTGCAGCCTCACACCCTGGCCAAAGATACATTTATTTTGTCAGTATTTCTATGTGGATGTTTCTATATAGGAAATGTTGCTGCGACGTGGGCCATAACAGCAGTAACTAGTACGGTTACTATCGGAGGCTTTAAGAAAATTTGATATAACAGGAGTTGTGTATATATTTTTTATTTTATTATTTTAGCAGATAGTGCAATGGCATGTGCTGTAGTTGTTTTTTAAGACGTTATTTGTTTTGTAGTTCCCTTATACAAAGATATTTACAAACTGTAAATCTATGTAATATACATATATATTTTATTGATTATATATGATCATGGAGAATAAGAGTAAGGATTTTTTAGGCAATGCTGTTTTTCTCTTTATCTTTTCTACAACATGCAATCTAATGTAAAAAAAAGACAATGTTAAAAAAAAAATACCTTGAGTTTTCTTTTTGTTTGCATTTGAGAGTTTTCACACCCTGTACTGTAATTTACAGGCTGTGATTTTTTTTGTTTCCTACATTGGGGCCTGTTGGGCACTAGCCAGCTGTCTCATTGCTCTAGTACTGTTACTGAAGGCTGTTTCATACTAGGTGTAAACACTGCACTGTTAGTGTCAACTGAGAAAGGATCTTAAAATAGAGGTTTTGAAATCTAAGTGGTCTTTTTTGTCCCTGTATTTAAAAGTTACATCATTGATGACACCTTATTGGGGAATTGTGGAGGGTTTGCAACATCTAATAAAACACTAAAGGATAGGTGGGTAATATGGCACTGTTGTTATTATGGTTATTGGTACTTTTGGAGCTGTGTATTTGCATGATAACTTTACAAGTGCTTGATTGAATGTTGGGCCATTCAGACATTTATTAAAAACGTTTTGCTGCTGCTATGTATTCCAGCCAATGTAAAAAAAAAAAAAAAAAAAAACTGACTATGATGTTACCATGTCTCCCTCCCCTAGACTAAAGTTGAAGCAAGCTGCAGAGGGCTAAACCATCAAGCTAGTGCCACATAGCCACTTTTATGTTATTTTTTAACATGGCTAGTTTCACATCAACAGACTAAATGCGTATGCTGCACTTTTCATTATGTAGTACTAAATTTAACAACCAGTTTAGTACTCAGTAAAACACTCAATATAATTTCTTAGTGTATGTCATAGTCGGCTAAAATATTGTCACATAGCCTATATCAATAATGTCAATAATAGACTTCCATGTGTCACATGTGGCTTTAAACATTTCTACAGCACATCACTCTGTGCTAATTGGTTTTATTTTGCCTCTCATCTTTGTGGTCTTCTTCCTTCCTTCCTTTTTCCTCTTCCTTTCCTTTTCATCCTTTATTTCTTCAATTTACTTCCATAAACAGCTGTGAATGTTAAAATTTGTTATATTTGTAAATGTAAGAACTAAGTACGTTTAAAAAAAAAAAAAAAAAAGGTGTTTTTGTTTAGTTATGAAATTAACTAATCAAATTCCACTTGTACAAATTACTGGCAAAAAGTACATGCATTTATTTAAAGGGCTTTTTAGCTTCAGGGCCTTTTTTCTTTGAATATATGTTTTATTTACATTTTTAGTTGTAAATGTCAAAAAAAAAAAAAGTAAGTAGTCTGAGATTTTTGATAGGAAGCCCCAGTTTTGCTGCCCTGAGGTCAGCCATGAAGTGAATGGCTGCGGTGCACATGCTGGTTAGTCTTTAAACTGCCCTGCAATATTGTTAAGCTGAATTAAATCATGACGTAGGCTAGTCTTGCTTGATGATTTACCCCTCTGGTATCTCTTGTCAAATTCAGATGAAATGAAAACCACCTGAACTCTTCTTGTTTGTTGCTTATGCTGATAAGGGCTCTGTTGACTGTTATTCTGTCTTACAATAACTTCAGATTGCAAGTAGGCTCATCAACATACTAGCAGCTATTAAAATAACAAGAACTGCTGAAATCACAACCTCATCTTTCTTTGACTGTAGTTCATTTGGTGTCATTTAAACCAGTGCCTCTGTGTGTGTGTGGTGTGTGTGTGTGAGAGAGAGAGAGAGATTTGGTTGGTTTGACGCAGATGGTCCACACTGAAAGTTGTTCTTCTTTCTCGGGAGTGTTTCTATACTGCAACTTTTCATTACCAAATGACAATGTATCATGCTGCAGCTCACATGTTGCCCTTATGCCTTTTTGTAAAGGGAAAATTTCATGCTGTATTTTTAGATTGTTGTACACATTTATTTATATCAGCTTTTCGTGGGAATGGCTTTTTTGTTTGTGGCGTCACAGTTTTGTACTCTGTGCCCAATTTTGCATTTGGCAGCATGAAATTGTGAGAGGTCTTCTTCAAGCCAAACATTTTCTCCTTCACTTGGTTTTACTTCTGTAGAAAATGTGAAATATCACTAAAATCTTTGTTTTTAGGGGTTTGTTTTACAGTTATTATTATTAAATGGTGTGAGAAATGGAATGAACACAGGTTTCATTGTTGAGTTTTAATATTATTGCTTGAGCTATTTTCCTCTTATTTGTATTTTTCTGTTCTTTGGAAATTTTAATGTAACATCAAGTGTACAGAAGGTTTTGTAATAAAAAAAATGGATGATATATTGTTGTCTTTTCCTTAATTGTCCAATATGCAATGTAAACCCGCTTTTCCACCAATTTGATAATGCTTTTACACTCATTGTGTGCAGCTAGGCTATGAATAATAAAATTCTTACTCTATTTTACTACTTTCATCTGTTTTCTGTGGTCAGATAAAAAATCTAGCTAAGGTCACTCCTTCCACCGAGAGGTAAGGCCCTAAACTCACAATCAACAAAAATGCAATTTTTAAATGGGCCTTGAAATGTCATGATTATTACTAGCTCAGCAAATCTGCACAAGTGCAGTTGGGGATTTAACCCTGGTTTTCAGGACCCTGAAACTTTAGTAGGCAGCATGTGCCATGTTTGCACTAAGACTGTGTGGGTTTTTACCTGGGTGTCACTGTGGCTCAGTGGGTTGATTCCCTGGTGGAATGTCTGGGTCCTTTCTGTGTGGAGTTCTCCCCGTGTATGTGTTGGTTTTCCATCCAAAGAAGACATGGAAGTGAGGTGAATTGGAGATACAAAATTGTCCATGACTGTGTTTGACATTTAAGACTTGAACTTGTAATGAGACCTGTTCTGTCATGAATGTAACCAAAGTGTGTAAAACATGACGTTAAATTTCTAATGAACTATAAATTACCATGTACCTTACAATGTAACATACTACATCGCCAACTCCTACTGAAAATGAATGACAGCCAGTCGCTTTGCATCGCTGCCGGTCTGAACGTAGGGTTAAGCAGTAGCATCGCTGAGACTTAACTCCTGGTCAGGGTTGCAGTGAGTTTGGTTCATTGGGTGAAGAGCAGAAAACACCCAGGACAAGTCGTTAGTCCATCACAGTGCAAACGCATGCACTCACAATTTACACAATTGTATTAGCTCCAATTGGACTGATTGCATGTTTTTGGACTTGTGGGAATCTGGTCACCCAGCCAGGGATCCACCTGCGAGGGCCAGAACCGAAAAGCACAGAAAGTTTGTTAACAGTACTGCTTTCTAAAAGCTTGGGGTTTGAGTCTTGGCAGAGGACTTACATATGAGAGTGCTGTGCAAGTTTTATTTTGTATGTACATAGAGTTACTGCAGTTTATACATACACCGATCAGCCATAACATTAAAACCACCTCCTTGTTTCTACACTCACTGTCCATTTTATCAGCTCCACTTACCATATAGAAGCACTTTGTAGTTCTACAATTACTGACTGTAGTCCATCTGTTTCTCTGCATGCTTTGTTAGCCACCTTTCATGCTGTTCTTCAATGGTCAGGACTCTCCCACAACCACCACAGAGCAGGTATTATTTGGGTGGTGGATCATTCTTAGCTCTGCAGTGACACTGACATGGTGGTGGTGTGTTAGTGTGTGTTGTGCTGGTATGAGTGGATCAGACACAGCAACACTGATGGAGTTGTTAAACACCTCACTGCCACTGCTGGAGTGAGAATATTCCACCAACCAATAATATCCAGTGACCACTGATGAAGGTCCAGAAGATGACCAACTCAAACAGCAGCAACAGATGAGCGATCGTCTCTGACTTTACATCTACAAGGTGGACCAACTAGGTAGGAGTGTCTAATTGAGTGGACACAGTATTTAAAAAGTCCAGCAGCACTGCTGTGTCTGATCCACTCATACCAGCACAACACACACTAACACACCACCACCATGTCAGTGTCACTGCAGTGCTGAGAATGACCCACCACCTGAATAATACCTACTATGTGGTGGCCCTGTGAGGATCCTGACCATTGAAGAACAGGGTGAAAGCAGGTATGTAGAGAAATAGATAGACTACAGTCAGTAATTGTAGAACTACAAAGTGCTTCTACATGGTGGATCGGATCAAATGTACAGTGAGAGTAGAAACAAGGAGGTGGTTTTAATTTTATGGCTGATCAGTGTATGTACCTATGTTACATGTGTAGTAAGCTTTCTAATTTTAAGTCCACATTCGTAAATTCAACACGGAAATCCTGGAAAACTTTAATTTTGACAGAGGACTTTTATTTTGACAGTGTGATTCCAGGTTTGTGTAAAGCTGTCGCTGTTACACTGGTGATAGTTGGAGTTTAGACTGACAGGACAGACGCAGAAATAAAGCAGGAATGGCTAAAAGTGATGCAAGCTCTTATTTCAGAAGAACGAGTCTCTTCTGGATTCTAAGTGTATCTATCTCTATGAGTTACTACACTGTAAGTATAGTTATATTATAACCACTAAGAAGTGATGAGAGCTCTGTTTATCACACTGATTTATTCATGTAGTATCTCAGTATCAATCCTTGATATATCCTCGCATTATCAAACTTGTTCATAATGAAGTTAGATTTCTCACAGTGATCATGATGTGTGGTGAATGAACTGTGTGGCTGGGTGAAGTCATGAGTTGGAGTAAAGGTGACAGATCAGAGTATATCAGATAAACAGAACAAAAAGTGTTTGAGTAACTTTGCTTTTCTTTATCTTACAGCAGCTGATAACACACATGGGTTCAGAGTAGCAGGATCATGTATTATTTGTGTGTGTAAGGAGAGACATTCAAGCTAAAGTTACCACAGGTTACAGTGAAACAAAGCAGCTGAATGACTGCATTTGTTGAGTATTTATTTATTAGGATTTTAACGTCATGTTTTACACACTTTGGTTGCGTTGATGACAGAACAGGTAGTTACTCTTTCACAAGTTTAATAGCAAACACAATCATGGACAAGTTTGTCTCTCCAATTTACCTCAATTGCATGTCTTTGGACAGTGGGAGGAAACCCACGCAGACAAGGGGAGAACATGCAAAATCCACACAGAAAGGACCCGGATCACCCCACCTGGGGATCGAACCCAGGACCTTCTTGCTGTGAAGTGACAGTGCTGCCCACTGAGCCACCGTGCCGCCTTGCTATAATCAAAGAAAAATAAATAATGGAGTAGATAGTTTGTTAATACTGCCATGTGGGCGCTCAGGTGGCTGTTGTTAATACAGGGTGGGAGCCGGATAGAGACTCCTCATAACTGAGACAATTACACCCTTTGCTGGCTGACTGATGGCGCCAGCACAGAGTCGAGAAAAAAAGTGCTGATAAGGGTGTGGCTGTCCGTACACAAAGCTGATCCGCATATGAACCACGTGCAGGTGAAAAGATGCAGTATGCCACTGCACACGTGTTGGATGGGGTGTTGTCAGTCTCGCTCTTCTGAATCAGGGCGGGGATCGGCATCAGTAGAAAGGAAGCGTAATGCAATTGGGTAATTGGATACGCAAACAAAATATTAAAAAATACTGCCATGTAAGGTTTCATTTTGCCATGTATGTTTTTCAGTGGGCCGTATTCTGGCCACAGCAGATTCCTTATGACAGTTTGGGACCACTTGGTGCTCTGACAAAGTATCTGGTTAAAGAATATTACACTTTTATGTACAAGGGGTGAGTCTCTCCACCAAACACTGTACTGTATTACTGTATCAGACCTGTATATGAAAGTTATAATTACATGCTATATTATGGTGGTGTGTGTGTCAGATGGTGGATGGCTTGGACTGTCCATGCTGTTGAAGCCCTCGTGGCACTAAAACTATGCAGGTAAGAATCATGTCGATTACTTGACTCAGTTGTTATAAAGCTGTATATAACTGTATCTTTGGTTGGCTAATTTAAAATGTTCACTGTAGATGAAGTCTTAAATGATTATAAGTATATATTAAGTAACAACTCAACACATTTTACCAAACATACAGTTTACAACACCCATTCAACACCAGAAAACCCATTACTCAGTAAACCAGTTCACCAAATTAGTTTATTCAAAGCAGCTGTGCTTAATTTCATCCGGCCCATCTTTAATCTTAGCATTAAGTCAAGTCCTGTGATGAAAGTTATGCCATAATTAAAGAACATTCCAGAACATCTGTAAAAAAAAGTTGAAAAAATACAATACAGTGAATGTAAAAAGTCTAAACACCCCTGTTACAATGCAGGTTTTTGTGATGTAAAAAAACAGAACAAGATTAATAATTTCAGATGTATATATTCCATCTTTAATATGACCTATAATTCAACTGAAAAAAACAAACTGAAGTCTTTTAGAGG
The DNA here is from genome assembly GCF_030014385.1 of Trichomycterus rosablanca. NCBI lineage: Eukaryota > Metazoa > Chordata > Actinopteri > Siluriformes > Trichomycteridae > Trichomycterus > Trichomycterus rosablanca. The sequence continues at coordinate 9,207,079 of NC_085992.1, read as the reverse complement.
GAAAAAACCTAAAACAGTTTGATTGCTTATTGGGGATGTGACTGTGTTTAGAACAAACCAATCACATTTTGAACTCATCGAAAATAATAGTCAGTGACACCTGCCATTAAATAAAGTGACTGATTAAGTCCATGCACTCTAAACTCCACTATCACTATATAAAGAAATCTTGACCAGATGTTACTGACCTGCGACTCAAGAATGCAGTAACACTTCATCCACAAAGTCACGAAAGAGTCCCAAAAGAATTTTTGCAATGCAGGGTGGGGTAAAATTCCTTTACAGTGATTTTTGTTAAGCTGCAGTTTTGCTGCTAACAGTAGTGCAACCAGTTTTTGTTTAATGATGTATTTGTTAGTGTTAATTGTGTTTTAAAAGTGTTGTTTTACTCAAATACCTGGGTTTAAAATGTTTAGTTTTATAATTGTAAATTATAAATTATAATGCATTAAACACCAACATGGGCAGCCTGACATTTACCTATTCAAAGATTTACATTAATAGATTCATAAATATAAGAATCCATATCATAACTGTGTAAATGTAGAGGTAAGAAAAGCTGTAGAGATATTTTAGTTAGGCAGGACGATTTGGACAGAAGGTTCTCCATGAGCAAACAAAGTCAAAGTGTTTCTGACGTTTCATGAGGTAACCAGTTGATATTTGAATTTTGGCATGACACTAAATTTAAACCTGCTGACTAAAAATATTCTACAATTTCAAGCACAACTATAAGTATTTTTTTCCAAAAGTTTAATTGTATTAAGCACCAGTTGTTTTCAAACTGGCAAGCCAAAATTTTAGTTTTAGTGCTGGTATTTGCCACTGTTGTGCCACCCTACTCTGCCACATGGAGGCAGTATAGTATCACATTGTCGGTTGGTGCTTTCTAATTGTAATTCACTGTTTGTGTCTGACTCTGTGCAGTGATCGAGGAATTGTTAACCCTTCAGCTCGGTTCCAGTGGTTTGTTCAGACATTACTGTTTGGCTTTGCATCTCTGGGTTTGCTCATCAAATACAAGCCCGGCAGCCGAACCAAGCGACACTAAGCAGCTGCAGACATGTACTGCTCTGAAATCAGACCTCGTTTTTAAACGGATGAAGCAGGAATTGATTGAAGTACATTTCCACAACTGAACAACACTTGCATTCCATTTTACACTACATATCTCAGAGAACATAGGGTTAACAGGATTTTGTATTATGGTTCTAAAAATTATCTATTTTTTATTCAGAATAAGCTGTAGAGATTTTAAAATGTTTAACTGCAGCTGCAAAATAAAAGGACACGTGTTGGTAAATGTCTTGTGGACTTTCCACAATTCTCTCTTTATTTCTTTTTTATGCTGTTATCATGGCGAGACATGATTTCACCCACATTAAGCCTTTGGCCTTGGCCCTAAGATTCAAGCATTAAATAGAGCTACTAAGTGTAAAGTGAATACTGTTATTAAATGATAAAATTCTATTAAATAATGAATTTATTGTCTGCATTACCACTGATTAATCCTATTCCATAACAAGGCAAACACACACCTAGGGCAATTTTAGTAGCTCCAATTAACCTGACTGCATGTCTTTGGACTGAGGGAGGAGACCTGAGCAGCCGGAGGAGACCCACACAGACACGGGACAAACAGGCAAATTCTACACAGAAAGGACATGGACTGCTCCGCCTGGGAATCGAACCTAGGACCTTCTTGCTACCCAAGAGCCACCATGCTGCCCTCTATTAAATTGTAGTCTAAAAAGGGTTATAAAGGACTTATTATTTACAAATAGAGAAAACCCCTCTTGAACAGTGGTGAATATTTCCAGTGGTGACCAGCTTAGCATCATTCCTTAAAGTACACTTGGGAAATTCATAATTAAAGAACTTAGACAAACATCTAAGGTATTGTGGGGACTTGATTTTATTAGATAAGGTCACTTTTTATTATTCCACCATTAGAAAGGGACTGGAAAAAACTGTTGACCAAGATATGTCCTCTGGCATAAAGCTAACACTGTATTCCACAAAGAGTTTCCTCCAGGTGCTCCAATTTTCTCCCGCTGAATTTTCGTCCTCCTCTTTAGGCTGTTTCAAGCAGAGACACAGTAAAGCACAGACATGTTGGAGGGAAACTGATTCTCACTGTTTCAAAAAAGCTTTGGATTCCCCTTAAAATAAGGAAAAATACAGCATGGAGACTAGTGAGCTGTGAAATGGGCAGATTGGGTTTGCATTTTAGAAACCTTGCAGTGGCTTCATAGCTCTTTAATAAGATTAATGTGCCTTTTGATTCAAGCTATAAAGTTTATTTATCACGTCCTTTTCCAAATGATAATCATTGCCAGAGCTTTCTTGTTTTAAACTACAGATCACACAACACTGCATGTGAATAAACTGTCAGTACTGTCAGTCAGTATTGTTAATACCATGTATTGTTTTTATGTAGCTCAGTAGCTCATTGTAAAAGGCTTACACACTGTGGTAAGCGGCAATCTGTGCCCACCATCATGATGAACAAAGGGCAAACTGCTTAACACGTGAAAACAGCCTGAACAACTACAGTGTGTAAGCTGTACTGCTATTTTTGGGAGTCTTGTTTGTATTTGCTAGTGGATCTATCTGCACTGACATGGTCTGAGAACAGAATGACCTTAGCTAATGGATTTAAAGGATTAGGCATCACTAATCATGCATCTCTTCATGCACTCTTGCCAGTCTTTATTCAAGTGTATCACACTCTGTGCAGCACTTTCACTTAGTTATTTATCTTCACACACATCTCCCTTGGCTGCTCACCGTGTCATGGACCATTTAGTCCTGTAATGTGTATAACCATGTTTAACGGTTTAGAGTGATTTATTATACTTCTACCAGGAGGAGTTTTTCTTCAAGGATGTTCCTGTCTTTGGCTACAATCTTCCCCATTTATTACCTACAATCTCTCGCTGCCACTGGGAAGCACCCCATAGTATGATACTGCCATCGCCATATTTTACTGTAGGGCTTGTATAACCTAGATAATGTAAGTTTTTCTTCTAGACATAGTACTTGGTATTCTGTCAGAAAGGTTTAATTTTTTTCTCATTAGAACAGAGCATCTTTTTTCTCATGTTACCAGAATCCTGACATATGCTTCCATAGTATCCTCCATCGTGCCACTCTGCCATAAATACTTGATGTATGGAGTGCTACAGAGATGATTGTCCTTGACATTAATCTCTGCCCAGGACTTTTGTAGCTCTTTAAGAGTGATCATTGAACTCTGTCTTACCTCATTGACCAAGGCCTTTCTTGCCTGAATGCCCAAATTGGCTAGAAGGCCAACTCTAGAAAGGTTCAAGGTTGTACCAAGCTTCCATTATTTCAAATTTATTTGGGCCACTATAAACCTGGTGATACTCAAAGGCATTAATTTTGTTTTATACCCTTCTGCTGATCCATGCCTTTTACCATGGAAATCCACTGACAGTTCCTTGAACTTCATGGCTTGTTTATAGGGTACATTATAAGGCAAGTGTTATGATATTGCCTCTTTTTTCATTAGCTGGTAACACATATAGCTACACAAATTTCCTAACAGATCAGTATGAAAAAAAGAAGTTGCTTATAGCACATTGATTCAATTTATTTATTATTCAAGAAACATTTGAACAAATGTGGCTACATTTTGAGCTAATCTTTGAATACATGTGAGGTTTGTATTTAGTGCATGCAGTTCAATTAAGTTACTAGTGCATCAAATGGACCTTTTATATTGAGATCCAGCCCTTTTATTTCTAATGACAATTTGTCAGCAACACTTTATCCTTTGACACTACAGTGTACAGGTCCCTGTTTTTTTGATGGATAAGGTGTCTGAAAAATTGTACCAATAATTGGTACCAGTGCACCAGGTAGAATAAAATGGTTTTGCAGCATGTTGCATTCTGGGATGCAGTATACCACGGTTTAAAAAACAAAACAAACAAAAAAAACCCTCTAAAATTCAACCCAGGGATACAGTAAATAAAATGAACCATTCATGTTAAAAACTAAAAACTTGCTGCACTTGATACAAGACAACTGAAACACACTAACATGCCACTACTGTGCCATTTAAAGGTCCTTTGTCATTGATTCTTGGCTTATAGGGTGACCCAAAAACTGACCATACCAACAGACAAGAAAATATCCATGAAGTGCATCTGTGATAGGTTTACCTGATATAATGATCAGTAAGTGTGGTTACAAAACAGGTGTAACTACTGGAAGCCAGGAAACCCATTGCATAATATTTATTTAGTCTGTTGTGTCTGCAGAAGCTATTTATGTTGCATTAGTGTTGATGTGTGCATGCTTGTGCATAATCAGTGTGGCAGTAATATTGCTAAGTTCACTGATCCAGCCAGTTCAGTGTGGGGTAACGATCAGACAGTTTCTTGTGTAGATGGCGATTCTGAGTCTGATCCATCACCTCGACAACACACTCCACCTGTTAAAACACACCAGCAAAGTCAAACTCTTTAAAAATAACCACACCATAATAATAGGATCTTCTGTTCAGATCTGTAGCATGATTGGCTCTTCAAGCAGAGCTCTTAAGTGACAGCACTAAGGCCTGTATTATGCAATTAGGAGACAGGAAGGGACAGCTTAGACAGGAGCTCATTTCTTACCTCTGCCTTAAAGAGATCAGCTCTAGTACTGTACCTCTTGTGACAAACTTCTAAAAGCCTAAAAAGAGAAAAGAAAAAATGACACATTACTTAAAATCAAACCCTCCCAAATGTAGAATGTAATACTAATAGTGAAGTGGGATCATTATCTACCCTGCACAATTGTGCAGCAGGTTTGACTGGCTATTGAATGCACAGTTCTGCTTGTTTTAGGTGCTTGAATGCTGAGACTACTGCTAGTAATTTGTAGTAATTTGTAGTAGTAAAAACTACTTCTAGTAATTTGTATAATGGTAGTTTATTATAAAAACTTTGAATTAGGGGTAAATACATAATTTGAAAAATAAGACTTAATCGTAATACATAGGTCGATAAATCTAAATTTGCTATGTAACCACAAGTCCGTAAGCAAACTAAATGCACAACCTTTTTGTGTTTCCTCCTTCTTACCTGACACCTTCTCGTGCCAGTATATCCAGTAGCTTAGCCATTTCTCCTGGGCAGTCTCCCAGCTGAACACTGAAGCGGCGCACACGATCGTCCAGCACCAAAGCTCTCTCCACACATTCCCTTTTTACATCGAACTCCATGTTAGCGCTGCTCACCAACACTGCAACCCTGTAGGTATTCATTCCCCACACACAAACAACACATTATTCGGATTACAGCTACACATGTAGGATTAAAATATTATTAATTAAAAATAGACAGCAATGCATCAAGAACCATCATTCATCAATAGAGGATGGGATTTTTTTGGCAAACCTTTGTCAAGCACTACAAAACTTTACTGTGCAAAACAGAAGCCTAATAGTATGCATGTCTAGAAACAGTGTCAGCTGTTTTGTTTTTTAGTGTTTAGTAACAGACAATGTTACTACTGTGTAATCTATATCCAAAATACTGCCTGACACCTGAACAGTGATGGCTCTTACAAACTGGTTTGCTTTACTTAGCTTTGTAATCATAATCCAACAATAATTTAACCTTTCTAGGTTGTTTTAAAACTCTGCATCTAAATATCAGTGGTTTCTAAACCAAACCAAAACTACTTAGATGCATTTAATTAGTGTTAACTTAGCAAATGAGGTGATAGACTATTAACCAGAGGGGTGCTGGTTCAAAACCTAACACTGCTGAGTTGCCACTGTTGTGTCCCTGAGCAAGGCCCTTAACCCTCAGTGGCTTTCAGTGTATTTAGATACAACTGTACCTTACTTTGTATAAAGGTTCCTGCTAAAAGCTATAAATGTCATAACAGCAATATCTCACTAGCATGCTGATCCAGTATAGTTATGCTAACACCTTTTGCTAGTGTCTTAGTAAAGAAAAGATACGGAAAAGAAGAAGCTCAGCACACCTTTTACACCTTAACTCTAACAGTTGACCAGCCAATATGGCAGCCAATCCCAAGGCTCCTTCAGTATCTACAGTGGTGTGCTCATACTCTTGAAACCTCAGCATCGCCACCAAAGAGTCTTTTTCTCTAAAAAAAACCAACAAATCATGATCATGTTCAAGTTGGACACCTCTAATAAAAAATAATTGACATTGGCAAAGCATTGTACATGCTAAAGATTTACCAGTTATTAACATTTTGTATTTTGAAAATGGACAGTGTACCTAACAGTAATCACTTTATCCACAAATCTTTTGGCCAGTTGATACGTTTGTGCTCCCAAAGAGTGCTGCACAAATTCTGTAAAACAAAAATAAATCAAACATGGGTCAAAATGAGTTAATCAGATAAGGATAACAGACTAACTAAGACAAGAAATGCAACCAAATATTGAAGAGATAGTGAATGAAAGAGAAACAAATGATGGATTTATAATTAAAAGCTGTGTATATAGACACTAAAATGTATGTATGCTTACCTCCATAGAGCTTTTTATTTAGAGTGCAAGAGAAATCATTGATTGGAGAATCTGTTTTGAGGGACTGCAACAGGAGTGGAAACCCCTCTGGTTCAACACCCTGTTGGAAGAGAAAACACTAATAAAATGGAGAATGGAGAATAAATAATGGAGATATAAAACTAATGAAATGGATAAAGAGAATCACATTCACACTTGTGGAGAGTTTACAGATACCTACAAGTGACAGGTTTATTTTTGATAATGGGGTGAGGAATGCCATCTTCCTCTGCTCAAAAAGTGTGGCCAATTTAATTTTATGATCTTGCAACACGTAGTCTGTAAACTTTTTACTAAGCATTTATACAGCAACCATTAATATAAATACTTTTAAAGCAGTTTACTGATATGTGTAATAACTTGAAAAATATAAAACATGGCTAATACCAGGGTTGGGCTACATATCTCTGGGTATTCCCTTAAATCAGGTTTTATTTATATAGCATTTCACAGTTGCAGTCTGATATATCCCTCCTTATAATCCTAAACTTTTCTAAAGAGCTAAATTCCAGCTGTACAGTGATCCCAAACACACTTTTAGGTCAAGCAAAGCTTGGTTAGGGAATATTCTGGCGGGGCCTCCAGATTTAAAACTCATAGGAAATCTTTATTGGGTTCTGAAGAAAACAGGTGCAGCACAAAACCCTTAAAAAGATTTCACAAGAAAGGTGTCAGGAGGTTCAGCACTTTTGATAACCACTTTTCAGAGGTTATCAAGACAAAACAATGTTCCACTTTAATTTATGGTTTACTTAATGGGCTAAATTGAGCAGGTGGGCAAACATACCTCTCATAACAAATGAGTAATAGAACTACTTGTCAGTTAAGTGGACAGTGGGCTCTGTTCTGAAAGCCTAGGGAAGGGAATGGAACTAAATAAGAGGGGGAGAAGCATCAAAGCATAAAGTAAACCTACAGTCCTACAAATATACAATAATAAGACAAGAAATAGATCTCGATCAATCCCTGTCTTAAATTAAGTAAAATAGTTTTTTTAATACTGTGTTATGACAATGTGTTTTGGTTGAATGTCAACTCCTAGTTAATAATACATACTTTGAATATGCATTATTGTATTGCATTACTATGACCCTTATAAAAAACATACTATGACTAAGATGCTAGGGTTAAGATGTTTGATGGCAGCTGCAGCCGCAACTAGCACACTGCTTTGTCCTCCAGCAGGCACAATGACAGCATCCAGCTTGGGCACTTGCTGCTGGATCTCTATGCCCACTGTACCTAGACCTGCCAGGTATACTTGACTGTCATTTCTGCAAAAGAGAAGGAAACAGATGGGTGATTAAATGAGTGCATTACAGAACACAAAATGCTCTTCATATTCTAATTAAGTTTTTAGGTTTATACTAATTTATCTTCTTAGTGTAGATGTATTATTAAAGAAGCTGGACTGCATTTGAAGAGGCAGGTGTTGTTGGAGAGAGAAGGAATGTAGCAGAACAAATGGTTGAGGAACAGTAGTGAGGTACTTACTCTTCCAGGCAGAGATAGCTGTTCTCCTTGGCCAGGTGACATGCATGGTTTCGGGAGTCCTGTACTGAATTACCGTAGGGGATAACAATGGCACCGTAGTCGCGGTACATGCGCAGACGTGCTGGAGAGCTATACGCAGGCATTATAACAAAGACTGGGATGTTCAGACTCGCTGCATGGTAGGCCACTGCCATGGAGAAGTTACAGTCTGTGGCCACAATAACACCTTTCTTTTGCTGATCCTGTGAAACATAGTTTTAATGAGAAACCATGGACCAGTAAGGCTCGAAAGTGACAGGATTAAACATTTGATTCAAAACTTGGTGTTTGAGTGGGTCATTACGTGTTTTAGTGAGCAGAGTAGATGAAAAACTCCTCGTTCTTTTACTGAGCCTGTGTAGTGGAGGAACTCTTTCTTCAGATAAATCTCCATGCCGTACAGTTTGGATAGTCTGGAATACTGCAAAAATAAAGTTAGACATTGTTTGGTCTGCTGCAACGGTCTGTCTGTCCAAACCCACTAAACATTATTCCATTAAATGCTTTTCATTCCTTCTAAAACCAAACAGTTCTTGCTTAAATATTCACAGGAGGAAAACCAGCAAGACACAGTCCCCTGCCAGACCTCTTCATCCAAAGAAACATGGAGTGTTTTTAAAACCATCACTTTATTACATAAAACACATATTAAATAATATCCTGTGTTTAGTTGTTCGGTTACTATTGTGTTTGGATAATAATTTAAATTATATCAGGATATGGCTTGGATGAGGATGAGGGACTAAATATTTATAACAGGCTAGGGAATGTAATGTATAAATATTTGTACAAATGTAGGTCATGTGGGTGGTCAGTTCTAAAAACTTTCTTAAACTTGGTATCATACTGTGCAAGGCGTCTTCTGAATCGCTGACTGCTGAATTTTAAATGCTGCTGCACTGATGTCCTCAAAGCAGAGGTGCTCAGCAGAAGGTTTGAGTGCTGGCATGGGTGCAGGCATGCTCTCTTTGTTGCTCTTGATGGAGGGTTTAGGAGGAGCCATTAATAGCACTTCAGGTATTCCTACAACTTTGGTTTCGAATGTCTTTACATCCCCATTTATGTATTCCTCTGCACCAAAGTCTCGGAGACGCTCAGGGCTGATAAGAGTGGGTCGATAGGCAGAGGTTCCATTGCTCATGGCTTTATCTTTGCGGCACTGGCCATCGTTAGATGAGCAGCTCTGTTTGCGACTGGTCAAACGCTGCTCATCACTGTAAGAGAGAGATATAGATCCTTATTAGGGGGTTATTTATGTGAATCACAAACAGTTTTTTTATACTTGAGAAACCTCATGGACCTGGCTTGTTACTCACATTTATCATTCAGGCATTTCTCCACTAAGGTGCTGTCAGCACTGTATTAGTTTTTGTGTGGCTTTGGTGGAAAATATATCTGCACAGTTGTCACTCTTAATGGTGGCTTTAAATAAATAGAATTATTCGTGGAGTTCTATCTATCTAAAAAATACATTTATCTACCTATCTACCCATCCATACATACATACATACTGTACATCCATCCATCCATCCATCCATCTAACCATGACTGCACAAGATTTGATGATTTTGCATGAGCATCAGTTCATATGGAGGCAGTGGCTGGATTTATGTGTTTCAGAGAGAGAACTTGTTACCCTTTCACCTGGTCATTATGGTCATTATAACAGCCCCTACTTCACTGGCTTCAAAGGCTTTCCACATGATTGTAAAGTGTGTCTGTTTAAATTTGTGCCAGTTTAGCCAAAAGGTCAGGTACTGCTGTTAAATAATGAGGCCTGTCTTGCAGTTGACATTCCAATTAATCTTTTAATGCAGTTGTGGTTCTGCTTAGTTTTTTTCTTAATTTAAAATTGGATTTGGATTTGTAAAAAAGTTGCAAAAAGAATATATTAAATGTGATAAGTAATTTATCTGTTTAAAATTGCACACAATTGTACCCTTAATTTGCTTTATAAAGCTAAAGACTTTAAGGTAGTTAAAAAAGTCAAAATGATTGTAAGGAAAAAGGCCATATGAATACGTTCATACTGCAGTTATCACAAAATTGGCTAAAGAAATACATTGTAGTGTCCTAATGTGTCCTCATCAAATATTTTCACTCATCAAAGGTAGAAAATTGAGGAAACGACACTTTTCTTTTGCTGAGATTTAGAGGTTTAAGTGTTCTGTAAACAGCTAGAACTTTTGTCATTGTGATTAAACAGAAACAAAATAATTCCAGTCTTCCCAGGGAGAAGACTCAGTTATTATCTTGAAGTCTCAATTACAGATGGCTCTTGCATGCTTTGAATTAAAACTAGACAACAATTTAAACCAGTGTATCACTCAAGAGCCCCGAACTGGCATATTTAGACAGTACTATGAAATAGAATGTTTTTTGTCAGTCTTTGAATAGGATCACAGTCTGGCTTTGTTTCTCAGCCCTGAAGCTCCAGTATCCAATCAGCTTTGCTTTATTTACAGATGTGAACTCTTACCCAATTCTTAATGCCCTGGCCATGGGTGCAGGCCACTTGAGCAAGAAGTAAGCAAATTGGCTACTCTGACCTGTGCTGTATTACTATTGCCAACAGGTGTCTAAATTAAATTGAATAAAATACATTATATGTAGCATCAGTGCCTGACCAATTTATCTTTTAATTAAACACACACATCAAAATCCTGTGGAAAGTCTTCCTTCCCATGGTCTTTTGAAAGACCTTCCAGAGAATTGGAGGCTGTTATACCTGCAAGGGGAGACCAATCCAAAATGAATTCCCATGGTTTTGGAATGATATGTCAGAGTCCTAGTTAGGTATCCACATACTTTTGGCCATATAATATATAACCAAATATGCCAAGTATTTTTGTGACCATGAGTCTAAATTGTGTAGATTCATCAGATTCAGTCAGATAAAAAATGTTGCAGAATTTTTTGAAAAAAATTAACACTGACATGACATACATGTCCTGTACAAGTGAGTGTCTTAATACCTTTAACTTTTCTTTAATTACCGAGGCAGGAAGAGAAGGATGAAGGAGAGGAAAAGACGTAAAAGCAAACACACCACTGTGTGAAAGGTAGGCAGGATGGACCTACTTTCTGGACCAGACAGGAGGTGCAGGGATGAAGGTACACTAAAAAGATCTTCCCCTGACGGTGCCAATACAGAAGCCCCAGGTGAAGCTTTAAACTTTGACATAACAGATGCTTGAAAAAGTGGAGTTTCAGCAGTGGATGATTTAGCTTTAGTGCTGGAGGAGGTGGATTGAGGCTGTGATAATTCTTGTTTTGCAGTGGTAGGTAGAGGAGCAGTGGAGGATCTTTGAGAGGTAAATGTTGCTGAGGATGAAGCAGATTTAGGAATCACGGGCTGTTTTTGGGATTTACTACAACAAGGGAAATCTACAGGGTCTTCAGCTGAAACTAAAGGAGCTTCTGATTCAAAGAGACACTGGGAGTTGTTGAGGTTTTGAGAGTCTTTAAGGCTTTTAGTCAGACGCTTCAGTTTCCCACCTGTGCCAGAAGGGATCGTAGTCTTCATCGTCGCTGCATGCTCTGCGTTGTGACAAACTCTCACTCAGATAGTTTGTGTAGAAAAACTGAGCAGCGAAGTTCATCCTGGATCTTGGTTTGTAGTGTTAGTAGTAGTTGAAATATCTCCTTTTGTTGTGGTATTTCCTTTCCTGTGTATAGAAATGTTAGAACAGCAGAAGTGAATGGTGCAGTGTCAGAGGCTTGTCCCTACACTGCAGTGATACACACCACTGGCTTGTCCTGTGAGGCTATTTAAAGAGGGATTACCAACAAAAAAATGACAGCCTCTGTCTGAGCTTTACCCCCCTGTTGGCCAAGCTCTAAACTCTATTCCTGTATCTATCCTGGTTTAAACTGAACACTCACGTGGGCTGATCAGATGCTCCAATGGGATAAATGAAGACTTACCACTTATCTGAGATACAGTAATCCCAGGCCTTTGGGTCTGAAAGAAAGGCTGGAAAACCAAGAGGCTAGCAGAGGCTACCGTCCTTTAGAGGCTGTGATGAGGGGTTGTTTTTTTAAATAACTTAATCAGGACACAACCCTGATATTAGCAAACACACATAAACACCTTCAGGTTTGTTTAGAACTCATTACACTATGTCATCCCCTTGGCCAAAATGTCAGTATGTCCCTTGGGTTCCATTGCTGCTTCTTTCCTAGCCCACAGTAGTTGACCACAGCCAGTTGCCTGATACAATCAAAGACACGCTTAAAGTACCAGTGTAGGGAGTGAATTAACAAATGTGTTGGCCACAGCCAAAACACCCATGATTGTCATTTTTAGAATTAGTTTTTATAGGAGCAGAATGCAGTTCCCCTACAGGGGTTCCACCAATGAGAAATAATTTTATTTTAGTATTACTGCACACACTGAATTTAGTTCTCATTACGATTACTGTTTGTGTGTGGCATGTAGAATAGATTATATAGGTTTTTTTTATTACATTGTATATACACTGATCAGCCATAACATTAAAACCACCTCCTTTCTACACTCACTGTCCATTTTATCAGCTCCACTTACCATATAGAAGCACTTTGTAGTTCTACAATTACTGACTCTAGTCCATCTGTTTCTCTGCATGCTTTGTTAGCCCCCTTTCATGCTGTTCTTCAATGGTCAGGACCCCCACAGGACCACCACAGAGCAGGTATTATTTAGGTGGTGGATCATTCTCAGCTCTGCAGTGACACTGACATGGTGGTGGTGTGTTAGTGTGTGTTGTGCTGGTATGAGTGGAAGACACAGCAATGCTAATGGTAGTTTTTGAACACCTCACTGTCACTGCTGGACTGAGAATAGTCCACCAGCCAAAAACATATCCAGCCAACAGCGTCCTGTGGGCAGCGTCCTGTGACCACTGATGAAGGTCTAGAAGATGACCAACTCAAACAGCAGTAGTAGATGAGCGATCGTCTCCGACTTTACATCTACAAGGTGAACCAACTAGGTAGAGTGGACAGTGAGTGGACACGGTATTTAAAAACTCCAGCAGCACTGCTGTGTCTGATCCACTCATACCAGCACAACACACACCACCACCATGTCATTGTCACTGCAGTGCTGAGAATGATCCACCACCTAAATAATACCTGCTCTGTGGTGGTCCTGTGGGAGTATTGACATTTAAAGAACAGGGTGAAGACTAAAAAAGTATGTAGAGAAACACATGGACTACTGTTAGTAATGATTTGTAGAATTTGTAGAACTACAAAGTGCTTCTATATGGTAAGTGGAGCTGATAAAATAGACAGTGAGTGTAAAAACAAGGAGGTGATTTTAATATTATGGCTGATCAGTGTATATATATATATAGTGTATTTAATAAGTATTTTTGTGGAAGGACTGGTATGGTTTTACAGATCGCGTTTTTGTGTTTTTTTAATACATAAGACTTTGCAAAGTATAAATATGTTAACGTATTTGAGAGCAGAGACCGAGTTTCTAGAAACGTGAGTAAGCCGCTAAGAAAGAACTGTAATATCGTATTATTACAGGTTTTACACACTCGCTCACATGGCTTGCTTGTTAAATTTTTCTCTAGTTGGTTGACTTGGCTTCAGCTGTGTTTCAGATCTGGTGAGAAAATAATCCCACCCAAATGTCCCACGGCACAACTACACATCCAGCCCCTTCCCTCTCTCTTCTCTCCCTCACCCACTACATCGCCTTACCCTTTCTCTGAGAAGTGAACATTTGTGTCTTGCAGTGTTTTCGTCAGAAAAGAGAAAAAGTGCTGAGCAAATAGGTTTTACAGAGCCACACACTTCAGGCTGCAACAGTTTGTAAAGTAAGTTTCTCTTAAACGATCTCCCTCTCTGTCTGCTGTTATGCCTCATTCTTAATCTTTATGTCAATTAAGTGCTTTTTTTTGACTGTGTAGGCATGCTGACTGATAATTTTTAACTGTCTTTTTTTATTCAGCCAGTCTGTGTGTTTAATCAGAAACATGGCCTGCTGGTCCATCTCTGTTGCTCTGTTGCTGCTTTTGATTGGTCAGATGGCTGCAGGTAAGATCTCTACCTATGCTAACCCTAACCTTAACCCTCTACCTAACCCTAACCCTAATCCTTACGCTACACCTCTTAATTTTTATTTGTTACCAGTAAGACTCAAGCCTAAGTCATAAAATTTTTTAACATTTATTTAAAAACAGATTGATAGTAAGCAAAAACAACATAAATGTAGATAGGAAATTAGCTTTAAATTGACTAACATTCTAATCTTATTGCTCTCTAATTGCTCTTAATTAGTCAGATATCCTAAATTAAGCACCCTGACTGGAACAAGGGTGTTTGAAATTACAAGACAGGGAAAAGAGAGGCCCTTTAAAAGATTCTTTACAGACAGAATTGCTTTGTATGGTGTTTAGTAGACTTTTTCTTACATCTGTACATATAAATAACAGTCTAAATAATTTGTGCAAGGCTATCTATCTAGAAGCTCTGTCTAGGGAAGTTGTAGCACAGGGGTTAAAGTAATGGACTAGTAATTGGATGGTTAATAGCCCCTCCACTGCCAGGTTACCATTGTTTGGCCCTTGAGCAAGGCCCTAAACCCTCAGTTGCTCAAATTATATTAGTAAGTCACTTTGGATAAAGGCATCTACTAAATGTGTAAATGTCAATAAGGAAGTGAGGAGGTGTGTCTGTAGAAATGACTTGGCAAAATTCATCTTACCTCCTGTGTTCTGGTACAAAGAACAACTCTGATGCCTGTCTTTTTAAGTCTGAATTCCCTCATAAGTTAAATAAAATGATGCCTAAAACTTTAAAGAACAAAATCAAAGAATGTTCTTAGTGTTTTAGTACAATCCTCAAACCCAGACAAAGAAACAAAATCACTTAATATATTTGTAAGTCCATTTTGACCTGCTTTTAAACAAAAACTGTACATGAGTAAGATTTATATAGACTAACTCTAAATCTGCTAATTGCTGACATGAAATAAAATTGTAATGTAATTTAACAGTGGTAAACATGCTTCTGTCCCAACTTTCTGAAACATACTGAAAGTATTATAAATAACAGTGAGTTCTCATCACAAAGTTATAATGGAAAACATTATTGTGCATCTTGTGTTTTTTTTAAATAGCAACTGTCCAAACATGTTTGGGAATATGATTTATGTTTTCTATGACTAACAGAATTCTATGAATACACTTTTGTGATGAAACAGAGCTGTTTTTTTCTGTAACCATTACACAGTCCACCCAGTTGGCTCAAAGTACAGATTTTATCTGCTCAGTACAAACCACAGCAATATGTTTTATGTTTGTAAAAAGTCAGTAAAAAACATGAAAAAATTAAACAAAGGGGAAGACATAGGGTATTTACATAGACTTTAACTGCATGGAATCTGAATCTGTGCATGTGTATGTAAATGTGCATGGGTTTTAGAGGACAGAACATCTGGTTCTGATTTGGGCACTCAGATTGAACTTTTTCTTGAATGACATGGCTACATAAACATCTAGTATTTTATACATGAGATATTGGGTAAAATCCAACACCTCAGCTATTTTACATTACTTTTCCTGCTGGGGGGGGGGGGGTAGCATGTGAACTGTTTCTCGTAACTTGGAAAGAAAATATGACGTTATTACTGAAATGTGTGTGATCTCATTTGCTAACAATGATGAAAATGCTCAAATGTAATAACGCTCAAACCCAAGTGTTCAGGAGTAGCGATTAGAAGATTGTTGGTTCAAGCAGCACCAACAAGTTTTCACTGTTGGGCCCCTGAGCAAGGCTCTTAACCCAGTTAAGGCTCAGTGGGTAGCACTGTCGCCTCACAGCAAGAAGGTCCTGGGTTTGATCCCCAGGTGGGGTGGTCCGGGTCCTTTCTGTCTGGAGTAGAAGATACTAATATGTCCATGACTGTGTTTAATATTGAACTTGTGAACTGATGAATCTTGTGTAACAAGTAACTACCGTTTCTGTCATGAATGTAACCAAAGTGTAAAACATGACATTAAATCCTAATAAATAAAATATATTCAGAAAATACCCAGTCAGACACAAAGAGTTGAATTTAACAAACACTGCAGTATTTTAGACACCGTGGTAAAACATGCTGGTCCACCAGTGCTGAGATTTTGAGCTCTCAGTGTCAGGAGTGAAGTTCTGCAGCATAGAGGCGAAATACCATCGAGTAATTGGATATGACAAGATTGGGAGATGCATAAACAGAAAAGACAAAAAAACACTTTGCATTTTTTCAACATCTGTTAAGCACTGTCAGACAAGAAGCTACACAAGTGATGTACTAAGACGATTTGGCATATGTTGTCTATTTTATGTTTGTCTTAATAAAATTGCTATCTGGGGATTTTTTTTTTTTTAATTATGCCAATGGTCCAGTTTTGCATGGTTTGAATCAATCGGTCGCCCAGGCATCTACCCAGACATGACTAGTTAAGTCTGAGAGACTTGCAATGGACTGGTGTCCAGTTCAGGGTATTACTGCCTTGCGCCCAGTGTTCCACAAATAAATTGTGCCTGCCACGACCCTGACCAGGATAGAGCAATTGAATTAAAATAATTTCATGCTTTAGAGCACTGGCATTAAACAGTCTATTCTGCTGTTAAAAAAACCATGCTTTTTCCCATTCTGTAGTGATGTGTCAAACCTAAAAAATCATTTTGTGTGGATATGATTGAAAAGCAAATATTACAGAGATATCTCTTAAGTTTGTAGATTACCCGTAATTAAAAATGTCTAAATAATGGGCCTAAATAATGGAGATGTTTTTTGCTGAATCAGCCTAGCTACTAGCAGTGCACTCTCAATTCCAGAAAGGAATCCAGCGTAAAATCTGTGCCAAGTCTGGTATGCGGACTGGATCCACTGTGGCGAGCCGTGTATATGTGAAAGCAGCTAAAAGATAACATTCCTAACATCAGGGATTCTGCATTCCATCTGACATGTTGTCTTTACCCCAGGGGTTTCTTCTGTGTACTTTTTAGAGATGAGTAGTGGCTTGTTTTTCTCCCACTCTTCTCACACTATACACATAAACTACCGAAGCCCTTAACACATAACATCTACCTCCTACTACCTTTTGCTGTCCCTTTTGGTTTAAATTCTTTCAATGGCAATGCAGATGCAGAAAGGCATAACACATAGGTATCAACTAAAAAGTAAGTTTAGCATTAGCTTTTGGGTTTACATAGTGTCTTTGTGTTCTCTGGAAGTGTTTTTAGTGTGTTCTTTTGTTCCTAATCACATAACTTCAAATCAGTTACTAGAGCTGAAAATGTCATTTTATATTGAGGTGGAAACTTTGGCTCATAGCACCATGTGAATAAAACTGTAGCTTTTTTATGCAGTAACACCAAAATAAAATGACAATTAGAAAGAAAATATTGTTATAAAGTAACTGAAAATTTTGTTGTGAGGAAACATGACTACATTTTAAACGCAACCTTCTAATGTAATATTTTATTAAGCACCACCCTAGATTTCTGGGACAAGGACAAACTGGGACAAGTCAGGTATGACTGATCACCTCAACCTCCATATACAGGACAGGGTTGCGTCCAACAGCACAGTTGATTTATGCCTGCCCTTCCAAATTTTTTCTGGTACTATTCAATGTTTTTTACATTAAAAAAAAACATCATAGACTGTTATGTTTCTGTGACAGAAGAAAAACACAGACAACCTGGCACAAGTTGGTCTTCTGTGTGCTTTTCAATCACAAATTATTGTATTAAGCACACAAACTGCAACTTTTTAGCTGGGACTCACACAAACCACAACTCACAGACAGAAGAACAGCTGTGATTAAATGCTCAGGTAATAGGCAACAGCTGTGCCAAAACACTAATTAAACCTCCCAATCCTCCCTTCATCTCCCCTCTGCTGTCATATGTCACTGGTTTTTAACAGAGGTTGTTAGTTGTTTTTTTCATCCTTTCTAAAGTAAAGAATAATGCTTTCAACAACTCAGTCATGCATCTGCTAGTACTGCATCCTAATAATAGGAAACATGCCACATCAGGGTGCTATGAACACATATTTGAAGAGATTGAAGAGATTGTTGTACTTGGGATCAGTGATAATAAAAGCTTGGTTCTCATGAAATCTTTACCTCTCTACAACCTTTGCCATAGTGCTGTACTATATGTTAAGACAGCACTGAATACATTAGCAGGACAACAGTAACACTTAAATTTTCACACTTATACTTACCTCATACTTGCCCTAGTTTTCGCACTTGCCTCATACTTTGTTACAAAAACCTTTATTTCATACACAGTGGTAGTGTTGTGGGTAGAGCTTTCAAGCTTTCAGCTTGTCAGTTCAAATCCTGGCTCTGCTATGGAGCCACTGTTGGGCTCTTGTGCAGGTCCCCTAACCCTGCCTGCTCCAGGAGTGCTGTACAATGGGTGACCCTGCTCTTTGACCACAGCTTCCAAATGAGCTGGGGTATGCGAAGAAAGAATTTCATTGTACTGTACATGTGTTTATGGATATATGACACATAGGCATTCTTTATAATAGCCAAAGGCATTCTTTATAATAGCCAAAGGCATTCTTCTTCTTTGTAATGTCTTATACAGGTTCAGCAAGGTAATGTTTAATCCAATCAAAGCTAGTCTTACAGTTATAAGGACATAAATACTTTATATTTTTTGTTAAACCATTGTTGATCTGGTATGTGTTTAATATAATTCAGCTGTTTAAACACAGTAAACAGATTACAATATTCTGAGTCAGTGGCATAGAAATTGTTTAGAAGGCTGAATATTATTACAAGCCAATATGTTAAAGATGTGTATTGAGACTAGATTAAATGTTTAACTTTAATAAAAAATGTGCAGTGTATTGATCTTTGTGATTTCGTTGAATTTGGTCCTAAATATCTTTGCCTTGTTTGGCTAAATGGCTAAATGATTCTTCAGTTTTACCATGTGATAGCAACTCATAAGCAAAAAGAGTAATAACATTTAATATAAATCCTAGTTTTAATCTTTAAATGGACAGTAAAGATACTGTCCACAGTTCAACATATTAGCACAGTGAATTTCACTATAAAATCCAAAACCCATATTATGAGGCAAGCCAAGAATGATGGCAGCAAACAAAAATTCTCTGAGCTGTTAAAGAAAAGTGAAGCCAAGTTTGACCGAGGAACCCATTTCTCTCTGGGCCACACAGTAAAACCTAAAGTTATAGGTAAAGCAGTAAATGCAATGCAGACCCCATGTTCCTCTGGGCTTGCAACATTCAGTGAAGGACAGAAAGCCATAGATAAAATATTGTGTAAAATATATTAAGAGTCTTTAGGGAGTGCTGGTTCTGTTTACGTTTCATTCAGCTGTCCAGAGGAAAAACAGTGTTTCTCTTCAGTCAGTCTTAAGTGTGTTTTATTTATTTATTTTATTATCTCGGTGAGAAAAGAGCTCTGTTACACAGTGAAGCCATTAAAACATGGAAGTCTGGCCTGAAGCTCAGCTTACACAGACCTCTCAGCGTGTGAGGAAATATGTACCAAAACATGTGAAAAATGCAGTTGTGGTGTTAAGCAAGTATTGTACTTATATTTATAGAATGCTTCTAGTTTTACGTTCATTCATTCATATGTTTAAAAGTTTCCTATTTGCTGCTACTGATTTTTAATGCTTATGTATGCAGATATTGTATTTGGCCACACTTCTAAATGTTTCTTTTTGTCTTGTTTCTCCATGCCTCATAACTGTCTTGTTGCTATTCAATCGATAAACCCTAGTGTACGGTAATTATTTTTAGCCTCTGGTTCTGTCACAGAAGGTTTGGTCCATATTTTCATGTTACAGTTCTATTAGTACTGTATATTAAGTTCAGAACCATGTAGGGTAGGTCATGAGAAATACATGCTGTATTAACATTCATTTAAAACAAGTGGGGCGGCACGGTGGCTAAGTGACCTCACAGCAAAAAGGTCCTGGGTTCAATCCCCAGGTGGGGTGGTCCGGGTCCTTTCTGTGTGGAGTTTGCATGTTGTCCGCGTGGGTTTCCTCCGGTTGCTCTGGTTTCCTCCCACAGTCCAAAGACATGCAAGTGAGGTGAACTGGAGACACTAAATTGTCCATGACTGTGTTCAATATAACCTTGTGAACTGATGAACCTTGTGTAATGAGTAACTACCGTTCCTGTCATGAATGTAACCAAAGTGTAAAACATGACGTTAAAATCCTAATAAACAAACAAACATTTAAAAAAGTAAATTTTTAAATTGTATTTTATAATATGCACTTATTAATGTACTGCATTTATTACAAGTAATGGGTACATTCAGTAAAACTAACATGTATTTATTCAGTATATTACAGTTGTGTGTTGTGTAAGATTGCTTCTTTCTTGTAATGCTTTCAATGTGTTCTCTTGATTTGGGCCAAAATACCATCTTGGATTACAGTTTGCATTATGCTAGAACTCTTAGGGGCCCCACCAGAGGGCATTGTTGAATCAAAAGTTGTAGGATTTATAAACTAAGTGAATTACTGCACAGACTTGCTTTCCAAAGCTAGCCAAAGTGGTTGAAATTTAATAAAAGAAGTTTCCATTGCAATCGCTAAATGGTGACGTATTCCATTTACGCTCATATAATTCTCGCTCATATAATGCCATGGCCTCTTAAAGCACGGCAAGAGCTACATTTGACCTTGGGGTAGACAGCAAACAATACACTGATTATAGGATTTTACACAGTATTACCCAATCTGATTATAAACAATTTCATACAAATGTAGTGCCAATGTGCTTTTACTATTTATGGGTGCCAAGTTACCTGAGTTTACTAACAGCCTTCTCAGACAGGTCAGCAATCTTACTGAACAGCACTTTAGCTTAGCTAATTAGGAGCTACTTAGGCTATTTTACTCACGTGTAAGGTTTTTTCTTTATTGTTGCATAATCAAAAACACAGCTTTGTTAATATAAAGTCCTATTCACTAACCCTAAGAATGACCAAACAGTGGTAATAAGATACTAATCCAGATGTGTAATGAGAGTGTAATCTAGGTCATCTTGATCACTCACCAAAAATAGGATCCTGTACACATCCTGCGCCTGGTTGCTCTGCAGATGACCAACCTTTGTATTGGTACAGTTCTACAAAGGTTAATTCTGCGAGCACATATGTATAGCAAAAGACTTTACTAACACTGTCTCTGTACTGGCACCCAAGTGGTGGAACAAGCTTCCCTTGTCTGTCCAAACATCTGAGTCTCTTGCTGTCTTTAAAAAACGATTAAAAGCCCACCTCTTTACTAAGCACTTAAGCTGACTTGTACTTACTTACTTACTTACTTACTAACACGGTTGGCACGGTGGCTAAGTGGGTAGCACTGTCGCCTAACAGCAAGAAGGTCCTGGGTTCGATCCCCAGGTGGGGCGGTCCGGGTCCTTTCTGTGTGGAGTTTGCATGTTCTCCCCGTGTCTGCGTGGGTTTCCTCCGGGTGCTCCGGTTTCCTCCCACAGTCCAAAGACATGCAAGTGAGGTGAATTGAAGACACTAAATTGTCCAAGACTGTGTTTGATATAACCTTGTGAACTGATGAATCTTGTGTAATGAGTAACTACCGTTTCCTGTCATGAATGTAACCAAAGTGTAAAAACATGACGTTAAAATCCGAATAAACTTACTAACGCTCTTATTCTTTTCTTGCAACAAAAAACAAACAAACAAACAAAAAAACACTTTGGTTCTAACAGGTTTTAGCAGATTTGTGTTCTTGGACTGTTGTCTGCTTAAACTAGAGTAAGGTAATGTTTACTGTGGAAGCTCTTCTGTAAGTCGCTCTGGATAAGAGCATCTGCTAAATGCCAAAAATGTAAATGTAAATGTATTAAAGCACATGGAGTAAGAATGACTTCCATTAGCCACACTCAAAGCTGCTACCAACATTCATCATTTATTCATTAATTCATTGTCTGTTTTACTATTGCTTTATCCTGGTCAGTAACATGGTGGGTTTGAATCACTGGGCGAAATGCAGAAAACATCCTAAACAGGTTGCCAGTCCATCACAGGGAAACATTCATCAGTGATGTTGCTTATTCTTCTGGACTTCGTCTTCACTTCGTCTTCGTCTTCTTTTTAAACTTTCATTTCAGAAAGTTTAACTGCTTTTAATTAAATTGTAAGTTACCTAAGATCACATGTGACCTTGTGCATCTGGATATTTAAACTAAATATCTAACAAAACCCGTTTTAAGTGTATTGTGAGATTAAGCTATGCTTATTTGCCTGTATTTTGCGTCACAGCTCCAGAGGCGGATCCAGCATTCAGGGACGCTCGCACAGCTCCCTGCCAGGAACAACACAACAAGTTCAATAACAGACTGGATGCAGTTGAAAAGGTGACCTTACTTATATCTTATTTCTAAATCTCTTCCTCTAGAGAATGCAGTTGTAATGAAAGATCAGCCTTCAGGCATGTGTTTAGTAAAGGGGCAAGTGGAATATTTGGTGGAAACCCATGGGGCCCTGGAGCTTTGCAGCACCCACATGTCTTGTGCCAATGAACAAGCCCTTATAATTTAATGAAATAACCAAAATGACCTTTGGGATTAAGCTTTCCAACAGTATGTCAAGTCTCTGCACCAGTCAGACACAGGGAGAGTCATTTTTTAAATGAAGGAGTGGGGATGTATATATAATGAAGCTGATACAACAGTTAAAGGCACCAAATTATAGACATGTTTACATAACCATGAATTCAAGCTTTTGAAAATAAATCAAGATATAATATATATTTTATCATTTATTTCAAAGAATTTAGAGAATATTAGTACAATACATTCTGTATTTACAAAAAATGATGTGGTAAGTGTGTTAAGTGGATATGCTTAAAATATTGCTAAAGTTTTGGGTTTCTTAAAAGGTTTTATATTGGCCATCCAAGGCTTTGTGGAGTTTATTGATTGACTGATTGATTACTTTATTGATCACTGAAGGGAAACTGCAGTGTTACAATAGCAAATCACATACACATAAATCACAAACACATCTATCTTTAGTTTGTATTTAAATAAAAATATTATGGAAGGTGGTGCTGAGATCTTGAGCTTGTGAGTTTGGCTCTCAGCTCTGCTACCAGCCAGATGGGTGGCAGCACACAGACACGATTGGCTAACATCTGCTGGGTGGAAAAGCCTGAGGTATACATTATCAATGCTGCAATTATGACCTCTGCTGGCTGGTCGATCATGCCTGCTCTGTGATGGGAAATAATCGAAAGCAGTGTGACTCTTAGTACGTGATACTGAATCCTGTGTGAATCCACTTTTTGCAGGTAAAAAGAAGCGGTTGGCAACTGCACAAATATCCAACAATGATTTGTCTGCTTTGCTCTAAAACACAGTTATCCTTTCCTTCAGTGTATTATATTTTGTAATTTAAGTATTTCAGTATGCTCTTATTCAGTTATTGATTTCTCTCTGGGACCACAGCACTCTCAATGACATCTCATTCATTTCTATAATTGAATTACTCTGCTTGCTTCTGCTTCACTTCATTGGTCTTGATATTCTTTTGTTGTTGCTATCAATTGCTAAACTGTTTTTTAGTTTTCCACTGTCACTTACTATAATTTAAACACACAGTTCAGTCTCCTGACTCTTACTGTGATCTAACATCTGTCACCGTCCCGTTCTCCAGCAGGTGGAGGAGATAGTGCAGAAACTGGAAGCTGAGCTGGCTGTGCTGGTCGACGCCATTGAAGCTCCAGAGTGGAATGCTTTACTGAACAATGACCGTGTTGGACCTGCTGTAGACATATTTGAAGAAAGCAATGGCAGCCAACACTCCTAGGACTAAATGAGAGGAAGGTATAATGCAGAACTGGAAGATTGTTTACTTGTTTGCCATTAGTTATCAATTTCTTTCATTTGTGCAATATAATGTAAATTTAAATGATTGAAGCAGCAGTATGTAACGTTTCTGTCCAAACTGAAGCAGCAGAAGAATAAAACATTGTAAAATATTGGTTTTTAACATAAACATATAAAATGTATGGTCAAAAGTATGAGTACAATTAGGTGTTAAATGAAGACATGCACACACACAAACTGGGGGACTGAAATAAACAGCCAAAACAAACAATAACTGTTGGTAGCTGCTGTCACAGGTCCTGAATAATTAAACCCTCACAGCATTGCAGCAGTAATTAGATCTGATGTTATCAGATATTCATGATACAGTTGCATTATAGTTGGATGTGACAACATCTCTTGGGTTATAATGCTTTCATTATGGTAACCACACTGGATTTGGGGTGTGTTGCTGCATTGTGCCCATTAAGTCCAGAGAAACCAGACCCACTCCGACTCTGACCAGAATAAAATAATTATTTCTTGATGAGGGTTTTTTTTCTCGGAATAAATTTACTTCAGTGCAGAATTGGATTTTGTACATTGTGCCGTGTAAAATTAAGCTAATTCACCAACATTTTTAATAATCCTTTTTACTTTCTTTAGGTTTAAAAACATGCCTGCTTGTGGTGAATAAAGTTTACACCGATGAGGCATATCATTAAAACCACCTCCTTGTTTCTGCACTTACTGTCCATTTTATCAGCTCCACTTACCATATAGAAGCACTTTGAAGTTCCATCTGTTTCTCTACATACCTTTTTAGCCTGTTTTCACCCTGTTCTTCCATGGTCAGGACCCCCAGAGGACCCTCATATAGCAGGTATTATTTAGGTGGTGGATCATTCTCAGCACTGCAGTTACAATGACATGGTGGAGGTGTGTTAGTGTGTGTTGTGCTGGAATGAGTGGATCAGACACAGCAGCGCTGCTGGAGTTTTTAAATACTGTATCCACTCACTGTCCACTCTATTAGACACTCCTACCTAGTTGGTCCACCTTGTAGATATAAAGTCAGAGACGATTGCTGCTGTTTGAGTTGGTTATCTTCTAGACCTTCATCAGTGGTCACAGGATGCTGCCCACGGGGCGCTGCTGGCTGGATATACTTTTGGTTGGTGGACTATTCTTAGTCCAGCAGTGACAGTGAGGTGTTTGAAAACTCCATCAGCGCTGCTGTGTCTTATTCACTCATACCAGCACAACACACACTAACACACCACCACCATGTCAGTGTCACTGCAGTGCTGAGAATGATCCCCCACCCAAATAATACCTACTCTGTACTGGTCCTGGGAGAGTCCTGACCATTGAAGAATCGAAAGAGGGCTAACAAAGCATGCAGAGAAACAGATGGACTACAGTCAGTAACTGTAGAACTACAAAATGCTCCTATATGGTAAGTGAAGCCAACAAAATGGACAATGTGTGTAGAAACAAGGAGGTGGTTTTAATGTTATGGCTGATCGGTGTATGTTTAAGATCTTTCCTGGAAGATTTCTGTTATCTGAGTTGTTACAAACAGATCGAGCCAGTGCACTTAAACATTTTATTATTATTTCAGTATAATTAAAACAAACTATGGGATGCCAAAAGTTAAATACAGTCTATTGTTACATATCATGCCATCCACATTTATTAAAGACAATGCTTTTCTTCTTAAAATTGAACATCGTGAGTTGGTACCACAGTCCTAGAAAATGGAAAATGGATGGCAATACTGAGCACTTGTATCTGTGAAAATGTCATTGTTCCAACATTTAAGTCCATTTGAAATGAGTGTGTATGACAAAGCAACCTAAAATTTTTCTCTCTCCTACATCCCATTGTAGTCTTTGTAAATAGGGGTACATGCAAAAATTCAGACGCTATGGTATTAGTATAATATTTAACAAATGACAAATGATAATATCCAATTGAATCTATAATAGGTCATGTTTAAATTCAGAAACATTCCATGTTTTTTACTTAATAAATGCTTATTTACAAATGTTACCTTGTCCTATGCATACTCCCATACACACACACAGACATTAAAACATTCACACATATCGAACAGACAAATGCAGACACACACAGGCACTCATTTTTATTTAGAAACTGCTATGCAAATGGTACAAAAGCTTTGGCGTTTTTGCCTACAAGTTGTGCCTGCACACTTGAAAATAGAAGTTAAACGTTACAGTATGAAGTCAAAGCTTCACACAACTGCCTTTCACCTTATTACTCTTATTTTAAATCATCAGTTACCATTTTTTACTTGCCGGATAAGCGTGACCACATAAAACTGTGGAGAAAAGGTTCGTGTTTAAGCTATACGTACGTTTTACATGATTAGACTACACTATTTAAAATGTATCCAGTCATGTACAATGCTACATGTTCCCACATCACCACTGACATCGTTGGCACTAGCCTTAAATTTATATGCTTTGCTAAAAAGCCATCATGCCAACTTTGAGGGAGTGTTTCTCCCCAATCAACACAGAACCAAAATTTTTTACTATATTGAGTATTCCTAATCAACTAAATAAACCAGGTCTTTATGATGGTGTGTTATAAATATAAATAAAGCTTATTCCCCTAATTAATATTACTAGTAGTTTATAAGCAGCAGGAATGAAAGAGCACTAGAGTGATGAACTGAACACACATTGAACAAGAAACCCTCCTTGTACAAATATTAACAAACATTAACAGTCAGAGGGAGAAATGCCACCAGGTCATCACCATCGAGCAGAGTGCTGGCCAGAAGCACTGACCGATTCCACTGACGTTTGAAACATGACACCTACACCTCCCTTCTATTTACACACAGTACATTTTGTTAGGTTCATCTAAACATACCATGTTTGTCATACAAGCACTTGTGGTTGTGAGCTGGGAAAAAATAAGCTGTGTCCCAAACCACATACTGCACTACTACAGTGTGTTGAAAAATACACCACCACTATATTACTTCATGCAGTTTAAATAGCAGCTTTAGAGAAAACGGTTTCCCCAAAGTGTTATGTCTAATACTAAACACATGAGAGTGAACATAGAGAGGTTTCAGAACTGATCTTAAGTAGCAAACTTCGATTAGCCAGACAGAGCCTCTCTGGTATAAATAAGTTGATGCATTCAATTTATGAAAGATCATATCTGAACGTATCTTAATAAGCCCTTTGGTGGCCCATTCCCTGGCACGGATTAATCTGATGGTTAGAAGTGGCCACATGCCACTTTTTAAGTAGCTGACAAATAGCAGCAACTAATCTACTCATTTGACATACTTCTTAGTAATGTAGTATGCGATTAAGTGCACAGCGCATATTTGCTAGACTGTAGATATAAATGCAAATGGCCATTTCATTCAAAGTAAACTCATTAAGGTTTTAAAACTTTTAATTAGTTAATTAGGTCTATACGTTTGCTTTTAGGGCAGACGGACTGTTTTTTATCTTATCTGTCTGCAGTATGGCACAATGCCTGGCTGGACACGTATTTGTCCTCTTTCAGAAGCTAATCGAATGCTTGTAAGGATCATAATTAATTTGCCTGTCATTGACTTACAGACATGTCAAAAGAAAAGACTTGTATTTCATTGGTTTAAAGCCACCACTTTCCTTGAGGACATTCACCACTTCATTGAGGAACATCCAGCCCTGAAATACTAGTTAATTACTTAAGCTTTTTTAAAATTCACGTTTTTTCTGCACTCTTAATGCATGCTTGCAGTATAAAATGGTTTAGCTTGTGCCTATTTAAGACAAAGCAAGAGACAGACAGAATAACAAAGTGGAGAATTTATTTATTTTGGTTTGTGTATTTTTTTATCCAATCCAGTCCAATCCCAGCACAATCTTTAAAATAAATCTTGGTGGTAAATCTTAAAGATAGCCAGCATAAGCCAGTTAACCAGCTCTTTTAACGTAGTGTGTAGCTGAAAAGCTGCACTGAGTACTGCAGGCATTGCAGAAAATCTACCCATATAACCCACTGCAGAAAATATACCCATATTATGCTAGCTAGCTATTATCTAAATAGCTGGAAGTTCTTTCATGGTGGCTTAGTTACTTAGCTAATTAGTTTTAAACATAGAAAACTTCCACACTGCAGCTTTAAACACAAACTGAGAAAAGTGTAGCTCCTAAATACATCCACTATATACTGTAGATGCCTCCTGAAGGCATACAGCTACTGTCTGTAAAACATCTGTAACGATGCACATTTAACCCTCGTCCTTAACTATTAATGAAATGGACTTTTTAAAACCACTACTTATCAACTGTGGTGGATCATTTTCAACACACAAAACACTCTCATTAAGGTGCAGCAACATGATGGAATTTTTGCAGCACCAAAATGTCAATGTGGGGCTAAATGTTACTGAGGCCTTAATTTCCTTTGGGATCAATAAAGTAAGTAAGTATGTATGTGTGTGTATGTATCTATGTATCTATTTATCTATCTAAAACGGAAATTAACATTGTTAATGAAAATTGGCTTTATAACTACAAGCTGTAGTTTTATACTAGCAATGTAGGTGTGTTTAATACTTGTGTATACTGTGCTTTAATAAACTTTTGTAATGCTACTGCACCAATTAAAACCTTTAGTTAGTCTTTGTTTAACTACAAAAAAAATCTATCTGGTAAATGTAGCTAATAACACTGCAAACGAATGTAAGCACAAAATATTTGCAGCTAATGAACCTAATGAAAATAAAATCTGTTTAATCATAGATAGCAGATAATTGTTTAGGCACACAGGGGTCAGTTATGGCACTTTGGCCTGAAAATAGCAACATTATCAGCAGCCACTCTCAAAGTTTTCTTGGCATTTGAATAAAAGGCCAAAAATGCTTATAATAATCCATAAAGATTCAGTAGTGGATAAGCTCGGCCAGATAGATTTGTGTGACTTTATCATAGATGGACAAGTCGATGAAAGTGGGCTGACACTGGACGATCACTCATTTTGCTATCTGGAAGCTGCATCTATAGAAATCAATGGATTGCTAAACCAGGAGTAAATTGCAGCCCACTTATATAGGGAGCCGCAGATACAGCAAACAAAGCAAGTCTAAAGTTCAGTGAATACCCATCTATTTAATAATTAACCTCTTGCTACACAAAAACAGCATTTTCTCATCTATATTTGGCCAGCACTCTCTTAGGAACATCCCTACTGCAGAGTCCTATTGCTCCGTGTGTTATCATGCATTCATAGTGCGGCTTGTTACCCCTAAAATATCTACTTTACATCATGCTGTACAGATATGTTGCATAGAAAACTGAGCTTAATCTAGGGGCCATTTAGTAACAAAACGGTGAAAGAATGGAGGTCATGTGCTGCTTGTATAGGCATAACCCGAGCCGTATGGTGATGAATGGAACTGCGATGGAGACGGTAGCTGTTACCCCCTGTCCGTGCTGGGAGCTATTAGGAATTTATAGGCATGGTGACTGCACTGACACCTAAGTGACCAGCAGGAGGCGCTACGAGCTTCCTGGAGATGAGCACACTGAACCACACATGCTCAGTTTGGAGGTCTCGGGCTCAGGCTCGATTTCTTCATCCTCAGTTCCCCCCTCCGCCTCCTCCACCTCTCGGTCAGGGTCTCCTTCTGCTTCAGTTCCCTCTCCCTCTCCCGCCATGCAGCCTTCCTCCTGTCTCCTCTTAAACCTGACACATGAGAGGAGAAACAAAAGAATTAGGACAGTAAGAATAAATATTATGTCCCAATTTTGCTGTATCTTAACAAGGGGAGAAACTAGAGATTAGGTCCTGGTTAAATATAAATGTTGCTACTACTGTGAGTTCCTACCATTACTAAAGAGCACATATTGGTTGTAAAAATCCTAAATGAACCTTTACAACATTTAGCAGATGCTTTTATTTAAAGCAGCTACAATTATGTTTATTAGGATTTTAATGTCATGTTTTACACTTTGGTTACATTCATGACAGGAACGGTAGTTACTAATTACACAAGTTCACACGGTTATATCAAACACAGTCATGAACAATTCACCTCACTTGCATGTCTTTGGACTGTGGGAGGAAATCGGAGCACCTGGAGGAAACCCACACAGACACGGGGAGAACATGCAAACTCTACACAGAAAGGACCCGGACCCACCTGGGGATCAAACCCAGGACCTTCTTGCTGTGAGATGACAGTAGTACCCACTGAGTCACCGTGCCGCCCCAGCTACAATTATGACTGAATACAGTTTGTGCAATTGAGAGTTAGGGGCCTTGCTTAGGGACCTAACAGTGGCAATTTGGCAGTGGTGGAGACTGAAACAACAACCTTCTGATTACTAGTCCCATGGTTCGAATTACAAGGGGGATTGGGAGTGTCTGACTCTCCTAATTAATACCTGGACCCCCTAAAAAGAGGTAAAAACAACAGTCTGGGTGTGGGGGTCGTTAGTTAGCTAATACATAAAGTTGCCCCCCTTCCCAATTGTCATTGTATAATTTGCACTAGTCACGTATCTTAACCACTGAGCTACCAGTGCCACTGCACTCTTAGAACTATATTTGACATTTTGTGGTCAAACTGGTGTCCACATACCCACTAATACACAGTAAAGTCAAACACAAATTAAAAAAAATGGCAAAAAGGTTTAGGATCACATTTAGATATTGCACTCTTGTGAGTTTCTTTGATTAAGGAAGGGACTGTTTTACTTCCCATGTAAAACATGCATCACGCATGCATGGCAGTGAGACAAATGTTCAGTGATGCTATTATGAAGACTTGTGAGTGATTAAGGACTGTCATTAATAATAGGGCAATTCTAAAAATAGAACTTTACAAATTACAAGACCGGGATTTGGGGCTGAATATGCAGTGACTAGTGCATTATAAACAAGGTAATAATTTAGAGCAGCATGTCCCTCAGGGGAAAGTCCACACTCTAGCATACAGCTTCTCTTTCCAATAAACATGCTCTCCTCTAACAACTCCAGGACTAGAAACATGGCTGAAATTTATAGCAGAAATCAGACTCCTGGAACGATCAATGCTTTTGTTAAAGCAGAAGCTTCAGATCCTAGACAGTGTTTTGACACTGCAGCCTATTATGTTAGCCCATCACTGAGATCCAGGTTAAAATCCCAGCAATGATATTGACTGTCTGGGAGTCTACACAGATGTGATTGGCTATGTCTGGTGGGATGCCTGAAGCGATTGATTGGCGCCCTGTTCCTGGTGGAACCAAACCTGCCAGGAGTGGATGATGAAAATTAAATTAATAAAACATTAATTACTGCTTGTAATACACAGATACAATGAATGCCGTATTGCCCCCAAAGCATATAATAATAAAACTAATTATACACATACAACCAACCTATTTCATGCGCATATTTTATTCTTGGTACAGTCCAGTAAAAAAGTATTTGCTCCTCACCCGTTTTTTCTATTGCTAATTTGACACATTCAAAATGTTTCAGATCTTCCAACTAAGTTTAATATAAGACAACACGAGTAAACACAAAATGCAGCTTCTAGCCAAAACAATCATCTCTTTTGCTGAGGATAGATATTTATTCAAAACATTTATCACTCATGTGAAAAGGTAATTGCCCCCTAAACCTAATAACTGGTTGTGTTACCTTTGCCAGTGACTGCAATCAAACATTTGTAATAACTTGTGATGAGTCTTTGACATCGCTGTGGAGGAATTTTGGCTCAATATATTTTGCAGAATTGTTTATTCGGCTACATTCTGTCCTCAATAAATATATAAATGAATCATCATGTACAAAAAGCATTTGGTGTTTACTTGGGTTATCTTTGTCTAATATTACATATAGTTTAAACATCTGAAACAATGTGCAACAAATCTGCAAAACCAGAAATAACTGGGTAGGGGCATTTTTTACAGCATTGTAATTATAGTTAGTTTTAGGTTTATTTTCCTGTAAAAATGTGCAAGATGATTTGCTAACAGCATCTGTAGAGGTTTGCTTTAATGAAGATGAAACCAGGGAACAAGTCACTGGGTTGACGTTTATTAAATAAATTATATTACACAGATGTTATGCTTTTAGAGAGAGCTCTGTTATATTTATATGAGAATCTGCCAGAACATTTTTTTCTTTTCTTGTAGGTAAACTGTATTTCACTATAACTGACCTTTTCTTTATTTATACACTGATCAGCCATAACATTAACATATAACATAACATTTTATCAGCCCCACTTACCATATAGAAGCAGCTTTTATGCTGTTCTTCAATGGTCAGGACCCCCACAGAGCAGGTATTATTTAGGTGGTGGATCATTCTCAGCACTGCAGTGACACTGACATGGTGGTGGTTTGTTAGTGTGTGTTGTGCTGGTATGAGTGGATCAGACACAGCAGCATTGCTGGAGTTTTTAAATACCGTGTCCTCTCACTGTTCACTCTATTAGA
Source organism: Trichomycterus rosablanca (assembly GCF_030014385.1). Taxonomy (NCBI): domain Eukaryota; kingdom Metazoa; phylum Chordata; class Actinopteri; order Siluriformes; family Trichomycteridae; genus Trichomycterus; species Trichomycterus rosablanca. The sequence continues at coordinate 9,174,675 of NC_085992.1, read as the reverse complement.
CACTCCTACCTAGTTGGTCCACCTTGTAGATGCAAAGTCAGAGATGATCGCTCATCTATTGCTGCTGTTTGAGTTGGTCATCTTCTAGACCTTCATCAGTGGTCACAGGACGCTGCCCACAGGGCACTGTTGGCTGGATATTTTAGGTTGGTGGACTATTCTCAGTCCAGCAGTGACAGTAAGGTGTTTAAAAACTCCATCAGCGCCCCTGTGTCTTATCCACTCATCCACACACTAACACACCACCACCATGTCAGTGTCACTGCAGTGCTGAGAATGACCCACCAACCAAATAATACCTGCTCTGTAGTGGTCCTGGGAGAGTCCTGACCATTGAAGAACAGGGTAAGAGCAGGCTAACAAAGCATGCAGAGAAACAGATAGACTACAGTCAGTAATTGTAGAACTACAAAGTGGAGCTGATAAAATGGACAGTGAGTGTAGAAACAAGGAGGTGCTTTTAATGTTATGGCTGATCTGTGTTAATCTTCAATAACCACTTTATCCTGATCCATCTCACAGTGCATTTAAATCCTATGCATGGTGGGAATACATCCTGGTCTTAGTCCATCCCAAAGCATCACCCACTTACTGATTTACACCTTGGCGCAACTTTAAGTAGTCAATCCACCCACTAGCATGCTTTTGGATGGTGGGATAATGAAAAAAATCCCTTTATCACAGAAGACAGTGACCTAAGGGTCAAGTTCACTACGACTCTGGAGGTTTATGGCACCCACACTATTTCATATGCCACTGTGCTGCCCCTATTAACCAATTATATTTCCTGAATAACAAACAACATCAATAAAGTAATGATGCAAATATAATGAAATTCCCCTCAGGAGATGAGATGCTAAGTAAAAAATAGTCATAATGAGTGTATCACACAGTCTTTTGTAATCAGTGCACATGGTTTTATTGTGTTTTCTCACTTTTCTCGGTTGAAGATCACAAACTCTTGCTGCACGACTTCAAGGCACTCCTGTAGATATTCATTCTCCTGTAGAAAGCACAAGCAGCCATAGGTCAGCAACAGACAGTCTAACCTTCTAAGAATAAACCTGCCTTTTACTCCTCTGTCTCCCCTGCGGTTATGGCTGAAATTATGTACAGAACGCTTGATTCCAGAATAGCTTTATCTTTTTGTGTCTGGCTTGTTTTTGCTCAGGTTAGATATTTAGTGTGGGCTATAAATAGCATCTTATATTTTCTACAGTGCCGGAGGACCTGAACAACAGCACTGAAAGCCTCATAATTTAATCATCCAGGTAATAAAGGAGGATCTTGTGTTCCAGAGCCTGAGGAGAGTCTTATTAGTGAAACTAGCTGCATTAGCTTACTGATAAGGAAAAATGATAATACTGGCTACATTTAATAAAACGAAGCTCCTCGTACGTAGATAGGAGAAGCAAGAGCCCCAGAGTCCATAAATACCCTCAGGACTTTAAGACAGTGTTTAATAAAGGCAGTGTTTAATAAAATAGTGATTATTTTAGAAAGATGAGCTTGAAGCCTCAGATCAGAGGCCTGTCAATCATTCTTAATGAGAATAAATTTCCATGAAATAATAAGTGTAAAACAGTCCTGCACGTGACAATATAAAGTTAGAGTTCCACAGTATAATACGATCAATTTGAATTTCAATCATGATATTCACACACACACACACACTCACTCACTCACACACACACACTCTCACACACACACACACACACACACACACACACACACACACACACACACACACACAATCACACACACACACACACACACACACACACACACACACACACACACACACACACACACACACAGTGCATCAAGGTCCCTGTATCACAAATCAGGGTCCACTGAGCTCTGACCTTAATCCTACTGAACATCTTTGGGATGAATTGAATTGTTGATTGGGCACCAGGCCACCAGTGCCTGACCTCACAAATGTTCTTCTGACAAAATGGGCAAAATTTCCACAGACACATTAAAAACACATGTGGAAAGCCTTTCCAGAAGAGTGGAGCATGTTGTAGGGGGTGCTACAATTATTGCCCCCAGTTTTGGGCAGTGGTCAGGTGTTTACATACTGTACTTTTGTCCTTCTAGTGTACATTCATAATTAAATTCATATTCACATTCAGGCTATGGTGTGACAGACTAATAATGGAAAAACCTCTCAGAATAGGAAGTTGGTTGTAACTGCTTACATTTACATTTGTAGCATTTAGCAGACACATTCATCTAAAGCAACTTACAATTATGTATGAATACAATTTAAGTAATTGAGAATTGAGTTCTTTGCTCAGGGACTTTTATTATTATTACTAGGATTGTTTGATCCATATACAGTCTATGGAACTATAATTTTGAAAAGAACACAATATAACTTAACTTCTATATACTTGCCCTAAATACACATACATTTAAAAGCTACAGGCTTAGAGTTAGTAGGCAGAAATAAAACATATCTTTAAACATAAGTCCTACTTCTCAGCAAGTATAAGTTTGCTAATGTAAATGCCAGACAGTTCTGAGCAGTGAGTCATTTTATCCTGAAGAACACTGTAAACATGATTCTGAAAGGCTTGATAAATACAAATACATTTTTTATATTTATTCTGATTTTGAAAGTCCAGAGTACTCACAGATTGAGAATCCTTGCTGTTATCTCTGGATCTGTTCTTTGCCAGACGTTTTTTCTTTTTATGGAGAGGACGAGACTCCAAAATCATCTCCTCCAACTCAAAGGTGGGGTCACAATGCAGACGTCCTTTCTGTATTCAACCACACACAACACACAAAATACATAATGCTAAATAAGAGGAAACAATGTTTCAAACATTTCTGAATCTAAGTCTTTTTTGTTTTATCTTACACCCATCTACAACAGGTTTATCTATGGGGGGGAGGGGGGGTTATGGATAATTTCTAAACAAACAAAAACATCTAATTTGCTAAAAAGTTGGGATGGTATACAAAAAATATAAAGTATAATATAAAATAAATACATAAAGCAATACTTTTTAATCCCCCTTTATCTGTATTGAAACAAAGACAGGCAGAAATCCACAAATACCTATGAATATACACTGTTCATTGCTGCATTAATAATGCAGGTTAACACTGTACAATGCACAGTGGAAGGGATACGTCAACATCTAAAAATGCAGCTGACTTCTCTTGGCTCAGGCTGACCTGAAATGGTCTTATGTACTGTGGAAACATGTTCATGTGGTCTGAGCTTCAGAACGTTTATTATTGTTTATTAAATTACAGACATTGTGTTCTTTAGGTCACAGAAATAAAGGACAATTGTTACCAGCATGAAGCTCCAAAGCTGGGGTCAGTTAGGGTCAGTATGGGTAGCTTGCATTAACAGGAGAATGTTACCTTCCTGACTACATTGTGCCAACTGTAAAGTTTGGTGGAGGATGGATAATGCTCTGGGGTTGTTTTTCAGGGGCTGGCCTGGGCCCTTTAGCTTCAGTAAAGATAAATTTTAATGCTTCTGGAACCAAGCTATTTTGAACAATTATATTCTTGCAACTTTGTTGGAACAGTTTGGGGAAGGCCATTATCTCTTATAGCAAGACCAGTGAACAAAGCAAGGTCCATAAAGGCATGGTTGGGAGAGTTTGTTGTGGAAGAACCTGACCCTCTCATCACAAATGCTTTTCTGGGTGAATGGGTAACCCACATACACACTCCAAAATCTTGTAAAAAGCCCTCTCACAAGAGTGGAAACTGTTATAACTGCAAAGGGGCTTTAACTCCATATCAAAAATAGGATGTCATAAAAGCTCATGTACAGTGGTGTTCAAAAAAATAGCAGTCCAACACCATTAACTTGATAAATCACTGTTTTTAGTAGAAGTGATATTTCTACATAGCAAAAAATTCACTTGAAAGTGTAGTAGAGTATTGAAAACAAAACAAACCAAACAATTAGGACATGCATCCCACTCATTCTGAGTAATTGAAGCATTGATTGAAAGGGGGTTGTTCAAAATAATAGCAGTGAAGAGTTCAATTGGTGAAGTCATTCATTCTGCAGAAGAACGGGTGTCAATTTTGGCCCTTATTTAAGGTAGGAGGGTGGCAAATGTTGCACAGCTTGGTCATAGCACATTTCCTTTTGAAATACTGGGTAAAATGGGTTGTTCCAGACATTGTTCTGATGAACAGCGTACTTTGATTAAAAAGTTGATTGTAGAGGGAAAAAACATACAGAGAAGTACAGCAAATTATAGCCTGCTCAGCTAAAATGCCTTAAAGTGACAACCAAAACCTGAAAGACGCAGAAGGAAGCGTGGAACTACTGTTCGAATGGATCAGAGAATAGCCAGAATGGCAAAGGCTCAGCCAATGATCACCACCAGAAAGATCAAGGAACATCTGGAGTTACCAGTGAGTACAGAAGATGATTAAGTGCAGCCAATTTACCAGCAAGAACTCCTGCAAAGTCCCGTTGTTAAGAAAAAGACATGTCCTGAATGGGTTTAAATTTGCCAAGGAACACATTGACTGGTCCAAAGAGAAATGGCTCAACATTTGTGGACTGATGAAAGCAAAATTGTTCTTTTTGGGTCTAGTGGCCGTAGACAGTATGTCAGACGACCCTCGAGCACTGAATTCAAGCCACAGTACACTGTGAAGGTAGTAAAGCACGGTGGTACAAAATGATGATATGGGGATGTTTTTCATACCATGGTGTTACGCCTATTTATCACATACGAGGGATCATGGATCAGTTTAAATATATCAGAATACTTGAGGAGATCATGTTGCGCTATGTCGAAGAAGAAATGTCCTTAAAATGGGTGTTTCAACATGACAATGACCCAAAACATCTTGGTTACAGACAAACAAGATTGAGGTAATAGAGTGGCCAGCCCAATCCCCTGACTTCAATCCCAGAGAGAACTTGTGGGCTGACGTCTGAAACACGTTTTTTTGAGGCAAAACCCAAAATTGCAGAAGAACTGTGGAATGTAGTCTAATCATTCTGGACTGGAATACCTGTTCAGATGTGCCAGAAGTTGGTCGACTCCATGCAACACAGATCTCGGAAACAATTGTTATGCCACTGAATATTAGTTCAGTAATTTAAAGTAAAGTGAAACCTCAAACATTTTTTCATGTTATAGATACATTTTTTTAGTTTGCTGGCACTGCTATTTTTTTGAACAGCCTAATATTCATTTTTCTTAATTTTCTGTAAATGATGAACACAAACTGGCTACATTTAGTTAATGTTTTGATTTAGAATTGAAAGTGTAGTATTTTCAGTGCGTTTGCATTTATGGAAATAAAAGTTATTATAATAATTTTGTGCTTTATTCACTTTTTTAAAGTCACTGCTATAACAATTTTTGTTATAGCACCTGTTTTTGTTATTTGCTATCTGTAGGTGTAAAGTGTAGGTGTCCACATGCTTTTGTGTATATACTGATGTATGTACAGTACATGCTACATGCTTCATACGTGCTATCTTTGGCTGGTGCTAGGACCACCCATCTGTAACCAATGAGAACTGAGTATAAACTGTCCCTTATTTTGGCAAGTCTATGTGCTAATCTGTGTGTGCACAGCATGTCATCTGTTTGTATTGTATTTGCATTTGATTCCAGCATGAGCTGTCTACTGTGTTGATGTGTTTAATTGGCTCCTACATTGGGAACAAATCCAGGCTCCATCTTCTTCTCGTGGACGGCGTCCCAGTTCACGTCTGAGAGGTAGGGGGCTGTCTGCATGTGGGCGAGACTGCAGAATCGATGTTCCGGGTTTACTGTCAACAACTGAAAAACACATCATACTAAATTTATTTAATTCTCTATTTAATACTTCCTCATGCACAGGAACCCTCACGGTGCATATACACTGCATACATAACACTGCAGATATCTTAGTCATGTCTATAGTTAAAAAGAACTTCATTAGCAATTTAGCAATTTCATATTTGATCTGCCAGTCAAATTAGGTTCAAAAAGTCACTTTCAAAGTAAGTTTGAAAGACTTTGAAACATTCTTATTTAAATAACTGATTTCTTATTAGTTGGACCTACAGCAGCATTTACATTGACATTCTTAGTGTGCAATGCTAGCTAGTGTGTGTGTGTGTGTGGATGGGCGGGGGGTTGCAGTGTACTAATTTGTTGTGCTTGCTATGCTTTTAAACTCAAAAAAATTGCATATGCTGTTCAGACTGCAACTTAAAAAGAACTATGATCCAAATGTGTCACACTGTAATGCAAGTGCACCATAAACATCAAGCACTAATTGGATATAGTATCTCCTTTTGGATGCTTCATCATAGCAGAATGTCAAAGTGCAGCTAAGACATGAGATTTCTGCCAAGCAGTTAAGGCTTTTTTGGACTATTTACAAACCCAACTTCCAGAAAATCAATCTATCCATCCATCCATCCATCCATCTAATCCATCTAATCCATCCATCTAATCCATCCATCCATCCATCCATCCATCTAATCCATCCATCCATCCATCCATCCATCCATCCATCCATCCATCCATCCATCCATCCATCCATAAACCACCAGTAGGTGGTTTTAATGTTATGGCTGATCGGTGTGTATATATATATATACTGTATATATACAGTATATATACAGTGTATCACAAAAGTGAGTACACCCCTCACATTTCTGCAAATATTTCATTATATCTTTTCATGGGACAACACTATAGACATGAAACTTGGATATAACTTAGAGTAGTCAGTGTACAGCTTGTATAGCAGTGTAGATTTACTGTCTTCTGAAAATAACTCAACACACAGCCATTAATGTCTAAATAGCTGGCAACATAAGTGAGTACACCCCACAGTGAACATGTCCAAATTGTGCCCAAATGTGCCGTTGTCCCTCCCTGGTGTCATGTGTCAAGGTCCCAGGTGTAAATGGGGAGCAGGGCTGTTAAATTTGGTGTTTTGGGTACAATTCTCTCATACTGGCCACTGGATATTCAACATGGCACCTCATGGCAAAGAACTCTCTGAGGATGTGAGAAATAGAATTGTTGCTCTCCACAAAGATGGCCTAGGCTATAAGAAGATTGCTAACACCCTGAAACTGAGCTACAGCATGGTGGCCAAGGTCATACAGCGGTTTTCCAGGACAGGTTCCACTCGGAACAGGCTTCGCCAGGGTCGACCAAAGAAGTTGAGTCCACGTGTTCGGCGTCATATCCAGAGGTTGGCTTTAAAAAATAGACACATGAGTGCTGCCAGCATTGCTGCAGAGGTTGAAGACGTGGGAGGTCAGCCTGTCAGTGCTCAGACCATACGCCGCACACTGCATCAACTCGGTCTGCATGGTCGTCATCCCAGAAGGAAGCTGACGCACAAGAAAGCCCGCAAACAGTTTGCTGAGAACAAGCAGTCCAAGAACATGGATTACTGGAATGCCCTGTGGTCTGACGAGACCAAGATAAACTTGTTTGGCTCAGATGGTGTCCAGCGCCCTGGTGAGAAGTACCAAGACAACTGTATCTTGCCTACAGTCAAGCATGGTGGTGGTAGCATCATGGTCTTGGGCTGCATGAGTGTTGCTGGCACTGGGGAGCTGCAGTTCATTGAGGGAAACATGAATTCCAACATGTACTGTGACATTCTGAAACAGAGCATGATCCCCTCCCTTCGAAAACTGGGCCTCATGGCAGTTTTCCAACAGGATAACGACCCCAAACACAACCTCCAAGATGACAACTGCCTTGCTGAGGAAGCTGAAGGTAAAGGTGATGGACTAAACCCAATTGAGCACCTGTGGCGCATCCTCAAGTGGAAGGTGGAGGAGTTCAAGGTGTCTAACATCCACCAGCTCCGTGATGTCATCATGGAGGAGTGGAAGAGGATTCCAGTAGCAACCTGTGCAGCTCTGGTGAATTCCATGCCCAGGAGGGTTAAGGCAGTGCTGGATAATATGGTGGTCACACAAAATATTGACACTTTGGGCACAATTTGGACATGTTCAAGTTATATCCAAGTTTTATTTCTATAGTGTTGTCCCATGAAAAGATATAATAAAATATTTGCAGAAATGTGAGGGGTGTACTCACTTTTGTGATACACTGTATATATACAGTATATACGTATATACACACACACACACATACATATATATACAGTACAGGCCAAAAGTTTGGACACACCAGCCAAAAGTTTGGACACACCTTCTCTTCAATGTTTTTTCTTGATTATTTTTATTTTCTACATTGTAGATTAATACTGAAGACATCCAAACTATGAAGAATTATGTAGTGAACCAAAAAGTGTTAAACAAACCAGAATATGTTTTATATTTTACCAACTCTACCTCTGCACAACCCAACTGATGGTCTCAAACACATTAAAAAAGCAACAAATTCCAGAAATTCACTCTAGACAAGGCACAAACATTCATTGAAAACCATTCCAGGTGGAAACCTAATAAAGCTGGTTGAGAACATTTCAAAGAGTGTGCAAATCTGTCATTAAAGCAAAAGATGGCTACTTTGAAGAATCTAAAATATAAAACATATTCTGGTTTGTTTAACACTTTTTTGTTTACTACATAATTCCATATGTGTTCCTTCATAGTTTGGATGTCTTTAGTATTAATCTACAATGTAGAAAATTTAAAAAAATTAAGAGAAACCACAGGAATGAGAAGGTGTGTCCAAACTTTTGGCCTGTACTGTATATATATATATATATATATATATATATATATATATATACTGTATATATATACAGTGTATCACAAAAGTGAGTACACCCCTCACATTTCTGCAGATATTTAAGTATATCTTTTCATGGGACAACACTGACAAAATGACACTTTGACACAATGAAAAGTAGTCTGTGTGCAGCTTATATAACAGTGTAAATTTATTCTTCCCTCAAAATAACTCAATATACAGCCATTAATGTCTAAACCACTGGCAACAAAAGTGAGTACACCCCTTAGTGAAAGTTCCTGAAGTGTCAATATTTTGTGTGGCCACCATTATTTCCCAGAACTGCCTTAACTCTCCTGGGCATGGAGTTTACCAGAGCTTCACAGGTTGCCACTGGAATACTTTTCCACTCCTCCATGACGACATCACGGAGCTGGCGGATATTCGAGACTTTGCGCTCCTCCACCTTCCGCTTGAGGATGCCCCAAAGATGTTCTATTGGGTTTAGGTCTGGAGACATGCTTGGCCAGTCCATCACCTTTACCCTCAGCCTCTTCAATGAAGCAGTGGTCGTCTTAGAGGTGTGTTTGGGGTCATTATCATGCTGGAACACTGCCCTGCGACCCAGTTTCCGGAGGGAGGGGATCATGCTCTGCTCAGTATTTCACAGTACATATTGGAGTTCATGTGTCTCTCAATGAAATGTAACTCCCCAACACCTGCTGCACTCATGCAGCCCCAGACCATGGCATTCCCACCACCATGCTTGACTGTAGGCATGACACACTTATCTTTGTACTCCTCACCTGATTGCCGCCACACATGCTTGAGACCATCTGAACCAAACAAATGAATCTTGGTCTCATCAGACCATAGGACATGGTTCCAGTAATCCATGTCCTTTGTTGACATGTCTTCAGCAAACTGTTTGCGGGCTTTCTTGTGTAGAGACTTCAGAAGAGGCTTCCTTCTGGGGTGACAGCCATGCAGACCAATTTGATGTAGTGTGCGGCGTATGGTCTGAGCACTGACAGGCTGACCCCCCACCTTTTCAATCTCTGCAGCAATGCTGATAGCACTCCTGCACCTATCTTTCAAAAACAGCACTTGCATGTGACGCTGAGCACGTGCACTCAGCTTCTTTGGACGACCAACGCGAGGTCTGTTCTGAGTGGACCCTGCTCTTTTAAAACGCTGGATGATCTTGGCCACTGTGCTGCAGCTCAGTTTCAGGGTGTTGGCAATCTTCTTGTAGCCTTGGCCATCTTCATGTAGCGCAACAATTCGTCTTTTAAGATCCTCAGAGAGTTCTTTGCCATGAGGTGCCATGTTGGAACTTTCAGTGACCAGTATGAGAGAGTGTGAGAGCTGTACTACTAAATTGAACACACCTGCTCCCTATGCACACCTGAGACCTAGTAACACTAACAAATCACATGACATTTTGGAGGGAAAATGACAAGCAGTGCTCAATTTGGACATTTAGGGGTGTAGTCTCTTAGGGGTGTACTCACTTTTGTTGCCGGTGGTTTAGACATTAATGGCTGTATATTGAGTTATTTTGAGGGAAGAATAAATTTACACTGTTATATAAGCTGCACACAGACTACTTTTCATTGTGTCAAAGTGTCATTTTGTCAGTGTTGTCCCATGAAAAGATATACTTAAATATCTGCAGAAATGTGAGGGGTGTACTCACTTTTGTGATACACTGTATATACACACACACACACACACACATATATATATATATATATATACATATACACCAATCAGCCATAACATTAAAACCACCTCCTGGTTTCTACACACACTGTCCATTTTATCAGCTCCACTTACCATATAGAAGCACTTTGAAGTTCTACAATTACTGACTGTAGTCCATCTGTTTCTTTAAATACTTTTTTAGCCTGCTTTTAGCTCTGTTCTTCAATGGTCAGGACCCCCACCGGACCATGACAGAGCAGGTATTATTTAGGTGATGGATCATTCTCAGCACTGCAGTGACACTGACATGGTGGTGGTGTGTTTGTGTGTGTTGTGCTGGTATGAGTGGATAAGACACAGCAATGCTGATGGAGTTTTTAAATACAGTGTCCACTCACTGTCCACTCTATTAGACACTCCTACCTAGTTGGTCCACCTTGTAGATGCAAAGTCAGAGACGATCGCTCATCTATTGCTGCTGTTTGAGTTGGTCATCTTCTAGACCTTCATCAGTGGTCACAGAACGCTGCCCACGAGGCGCTGTTGGCTGGATACTTTTGGTTGGTGGACTATTCTCAGTCCAGAAGTGACAATGAGGTGTTTAAAAACTCCATCAGCATTGCTGTGTCTTATCCACTCATACCAGCACAACACACACTAACACACCACCACCATGTCAGTGTCACTGCAGTGCTGAGAATCATCCACCACCCAAATAATACCTACTCTGTAGTTTGTCCTGGGAGAGTCCTGACCATTGAAGAACAGCATGAAAGGGGGCTAACAAAGCATGCAGAGAAACAGATGGACTACTGTCAGTAATTGTAGAACTACAAAGTGCTTCTACAGTGTATCACAAAAGATATTTAAGTATATCTTTTCATGGGACAACACTGACAAAATGACACTTTGACACAATGAAAAGTAGTCTGTGTGCAGCTTATATAACAGTGTAAATTTATTCTTCCCTCAAAATAACTCAATATACAGCCATTAATGTCTAAACCACCGGCAACAAAAGTGAGTATACCCCTAAGAGACTACACCCTTAAATGTCCAAATTGAGCACTGCTTGTCATTTTCCCTCCAAAATGTCATGTGATTTGTTAGTGTTACTAGCTCTCAGGTGTGCATAGGGAGCAGGTGTGCTCAATTTAGTAGTACAGCTCTCACACTCTCTCATACTGGTCACTGAAAGTTCCAACATGGCACCTCATGGCAAAGAACTCTCTGAGGATCTTAAAAGACGAATTGTTGCGCTACATGAAGATGGCCAAGGCTACAAGAAGATTGCCAACACCCTGAAACTGAGCTGCAGCACAGTGGCCAAGATCATCCAGCGTTTTAAAAGAGCAGGGTCCACTCATAACAGACCTCGCGTTGGTCGTCCAAAGAAGCTGAGTGCACGTGCTCAGCGTCACATCCAACTGCTGTCTTTGAAAGATAGGCGCAGGAGTGCTGTCAGCATTGCTGCAGAGATTGAAAAGGTGGGGGGTCAGCCTGTCAGTGCTCAGACCATACGCCGCACACTACATCAAATTGGTCTGCATGGCTGTCACCCCAGAAGGAAGCCTCTTCTGAAGTCTCTACACAAGAAAGCCCGCAAACAGTTTGCTGAAGACATGTCAACAAAGGACATGGATTACTGGAACCATGTCCTATGGTCTGATGAGACCAAGATTCATTTGTTTGGTTCAGATGGTCTCAAGCATGTGTGGCGGCAATCAGGTGAGGAGTACAAAGATAAGTGTGTCATGCCTACAGTCAAGCATGGTGGTGGGAATGCCATGGTCTGGGGCTGCATGAGTGCAGCAGGTGTTGGGGAGTTACATTTCATTGAGGGACACATGAACTCCAATATGTACTGTGAAATACTGAAGCAGAGCATGATCCCCTCCCTCCGGAAACTGGGTCGCAGGGCAGTGTTCCAGCATGATAATGACCCCAAACACACCTCTAAGACGGCCACTGCTTTATTGAAGAGGCTGAGGGTAAAGGTGATGGACTGGCCAAGCATGTCTCCAGACCTAAACCCAATAGAACATCTTTGGGGCATCCTCAAGCGGAAGGTGGAGGAGCGCAAAGTCTCGAATATCCGCCAGCTCCGTGATGTCGTCATGGAGGAGTGGAAAAGCATTCCAGTGGCAACCTGTGAAGCTCTGGTAAACTCCATGCCCAGGAGAGTTAAGGCAGTTCTGGGAAATAATGGTGGCCACACAAAATATTGACACTTCAGGAACTTTCACTAAGAGGTGTACTCACTTTTGTTGCCGGTGGTTTAGACATTAATGGCTGTATATTGAGTTATTTTGAGGGAAGAATAAATTTACACTGTTATATAAGCTGCACACAGACTACTTTTCATTGTGCCAAAGTGTCATTTTGTCAGTGTTGTCCCATGAAAAGATATACTTAAATATCTGCAGAAATGTGAGGGGTGTACTCACTTTTGTGATACACTGTATATGGTAAGTGGAGCTGATTAAATGGACAGTGAGTGTAAAAACAAGGAGGTGGTTTTAATGTTATATATTTGGGTGCAATAAAGAAGAAACTTCTTACAAAAACACCTAAAATGGTTGGGGGGTAATTCACCTCTTAACATGACATTGACTCAAAGCATACAGCCAAAACAACACTTGATTGTCTTCAAATTTCTGAATGTACTTTATTGGCCAAGCCATAGAAATTCAAAGGCAGTTATAAAATACATGTCCCTTACATTCTAACTGTAAATGCTTGACTTGACATGTCTTATTAAAATACATTTTCTCTCTTTTAGGACAATATACGGTCCTACTGATAGTATGCAAATAGCAAATCTCATTTTCCAGTTCACAGTTATTAAGCTGAATCTGTCACCACTGGCATTTCAGCGCTGGTTTGTTTTAAAGAATAAATCAGGACAGACTTATAAAAGGACGACAGCTATTCATGGTTTATCATGAGATCAGCTATAACACTCCAGCCACTCAGAGATAAGATTTGAATGTGATGCTTTCTTATTAGAGAAACGTTATCTGTGTATTTTTTGGACACATTGGTGAGTTTGTTCCCCCCATCTGGGTCAGTCTGTCTCCATAGAGTCCAGACAGAAGTAATCAATCTACAAAGGGGTGGATGAGACAAGAGAACATCACGGTCAAGAGTGCCACAGCAGAACCTGAGATCCGGTCAGCAGGAAGTCAGTGTGTATGTGTGTGTGTGTGTGTGTGTGTGTGTGTGTGTGAGAGTGAGAGAGAGAGAACGAGAGAGAGAGAGAGAGAACGAGCGTATTCTTAAATCCTTTAGGTAAGTTAATGTGATGTTAACAAATTACTATTACAGACGTAAATCTTAACTTAATTTTGGTAACTATAGTAAGGCTGTAGACAACTTTTATTAAGTCAAGACAAATCTGACACCATGAATAACCCACCTCAGTAAAGACTGCGTATACAGTTTTGAAGTCTAGGTCAAGACATAGTGAGAAAATGCAGCTAGACAGTAAAAGTCAAGACTGAGATCGAATCTTACCAACTATTTACCTAGTTCCTGTCAACATCTTTTATGAAAGTAATCTAAAAATGACTTGCCCTCATTTTGATTGGCTGTTATTACAAATATTTTCCATAATGGAGATATGTTAGATAGCTTTGACCCCTAAATCCCTTGGGACAGTGGTAGCCTAGTGGGCGTGGGCTCTCAATCAGAAGAATTGTTGGTTCAAATCCAGGCTCTGCTATGCAGCCACTGTTTGGTCCTTGAGCAAGGCCTTTAACCCTATCTGCTAACCGTAAAGCTACAATGTCTGACCCCAGCATCCAAGCAGGCCAGCTTATGTGGAAAAAGAATTTCATTGTACTGTTCACCTGTATACTGTATGTACATATATGTACAAATAAAGGCATTCTTCTTCTTCTTAAATGACAGTTACACAAAATTATTTGTGCATAATATGTTTGCTTTAATCTAAAACCATTCGATCTGACAAATACACAATTGGAAAGGGGTAATTACTTTTCACACCACAGTAGCATCAATAATCTAGTGTTTATGCTAGTAACCTAACTGTTTAATTTCATTTCATTTTCATCACTGCTTTATCCTGGTCAGGGTCGTAGCAGGTCCACCTGGTTTCACCAGGAAATACTGGGCACAAGACAAGAATACCCTCTACACAACGCTGATCCATCACAGGAATTCAGCCATCCCTTCCAGTCATCACCATTCAAATCTGTGTAGACAACAACTGGCTGATAGCACTGCTGAGATTTAATCCTGGGTCTGAGCAGTTGTAGGCTAGCATAATAGACCACAGCCGAACTCGAGCGCCTAACCTAATTATTGTGAAGTGATTTTGGTAGGTAACTACTAATAAATAACTACTGTCCTAACTTAAATTGTCATAAATAGCAAATAAAGAAAATAATAAAGTATACACTGTAAGTAAAACGGGACCTCTGTATCTTTGCCCAGATTTGGCAAATGATGATCAAATTTCAAAATTCTTTCATACAAACATTTCAAAAACAGATAACCAGTGTTGAATTTGACCATTAAGTTGTTATTTATTAATAATAAAAATATATAATTGTTTGTGAAAATTATTATTATTATTACAAGGTACTGTAGCTACATGCTTAAGGTGTGGTGGGCAATATAATAATCATTTATTCATTGTCTGTTTTGACATCACTTTATCCTATTCAGGATCACGGTGGGTCCAATCCACTGGGCAAAAGGTAGGAGACAGGACCTGGGAATAGAACCCAGGACCTTTTTGCTTCAAGGCGACAGTGCTACCCATAGAGCCACCATGTCACCCATTTAATATAATAATTACTTTTACGCAAATTAAATTCTGAATGCAACACTTAAACGAATTTTGGAAAATTGATCAACATTTGCCAAAGTTATGGGCAAAGTTACACAGGTCCATTTTTTTGACTCGCAGTGTAGATCAAGGTATTATACTCAGCGTGATAAAAATACTGTATTTCCTCCTCCTGCTCATTCTTTTCCCATTATATTTCCATCCTTCCGGACTTTCCATCATCTCCCTCAGTCTCAGACCCACTCCTACACCTCATTATGTCCCTCTTTTCCGTCTCTGTAAGTTTCAAACCCACTCACTTTGTTCTGAGCGTTCTGCTTTCTCCAAATTCTCCTCCTTCATTCTCAGTGCCAATTAGTTTCCTGTAGTTTCTCCTCTCACAATGCATTATAAAAATTGTCCCCTGCGTGGTCAGCAAGAAAACACAACATTTGCCTTTTCTGTTCCTTTTACCTAATTACTGGATTACTTCTGTTTTTCTTGTTATTCCAATCCCTATATTTATATACAGATCTGTTACCTAATATAACCCTCTTCTGCACTGTCTTCACTTGTTTTTTGTCTGTATGGACCACATAAATGCATACAATATTTGAGAACTATTGCTAATGACCAAAAATTGGCATTTAAAGTGAAAGTATTCACAATAGGTATTAGTAGATATTACACAGACATGATTGGCTGTGTCTGGAAGGTGGGTGAAAGCTCTGTGATGGATTGGCGCCCAGTGATGGATTGACACCCTGTCTAGGGTATTCCCACCTTGCGCCCAGTGTTTCACAGCAAAAATAAAATAAAAACTGCTTGGTGAACAAGAAAGAAACTATTTACCATGGACTGGGATTTCTCTACATTTCCAAAATCCTTTTCCCCCTTTTCCATCCAATATAGCATAGCCAGTCCACTGCTGGGGACCCTGATGGCATCCAAGGAGGGTGTATATTCGTGTACATGTTTGCAGTTCACCGATCCCTTTTTTTTCCTTCATACTTCAGTGGAGTTGTGTGTGAGTTCGGTTTCGCCCTGGGCAACCAAGGTCCTTACACAGCATTAATAATCTAACAGCTTAGTCCGGTCTTTCCCACCCAGCAGACTGGAGGCCAATTTTTTTCAAACCCAGGAGCTCAGAATCTTGCTACTAGGGTGCTAGCAGATTATCCTTGCACCACCTGGGCGCCCCATACCCAAAATCTTTTGATAACATGGAGCCCAAACTCTTGGACCCCCAAAAATTCATGTTGTATAGTGCATGTGACTGCATGTGTATTTATATTTCTATAGAATATTCAAGATTCAAGAGTTTTATTGTCATGTGCACAGAAGAACCAGCAGTTACACTGTACAATGAAATTCTTAAAATAAACACTAATGAGCCACAAATTCTGTCAAAACAGCTCTGACCCACAGGGAACTGGACTCCAATAGATTTTTGAAGAAGTCCTGTGGTGTCCAACATCTGTATGTTGTGAGCTGTATTGTCAGGCATTGCATAATCATTAAGACTGTTAGTGTTCTGCTAAAGAAACAATGTTCTTAAGCGTTTGTTGTTCTGACAGAGCAAACCAAGGACAAACTTTAGCGGCGGCATCTGTGTTTTTTTCCTACTGTGTAATCTGAAGGCATGAAGGTCATAAATTACATAACTCACCACTTAAAAGTAGAACACAGCACTAGTCTTCTAGACTGCTGCAACTGTATTCATACTGCTATCAAATCCAGCTCCCTCATAAGCCTTAAATAATACAGAGTTCAGCTGCTCCCCGCTTTAACAGAACAGAGGAAATGTTATAATTCTGAATTCTCCTAGTACTCAGATGGTGCAGCGGTCTATCACGCTAGCCCATTTAAACCAAGCTCTGAGCAGTGCTTTTGACCAGCTGGGTGTTTACACAGACATGATTAGCTATATCTGAGGTAGGGGGTGGCTCCCTGTGATGGACTGGCACCCTGTCCAGGGTATTCCTGCCTTGTGTACAGTGTTTCTCGATGAAGCTTTACCCAACATGAACCTGACCAGGATAAAAGTTGATGAAAATGAAATATTAAATAAATACAAAGTGCCATAATGACCTTGCTTCATCCTATCTTTCTGACCTTTTAGTTTTCAGCCCTCTCACACAGATCTTTCTCTTTTGTTTCATTCACCATCCCATCATCTATTATGGGTTCAATAATTTTTCTGTAATAGCATCTCAACGTCAAAATATCCCTAAACTCTCCTGTTGTTTTTCAGGCATTTAACCCACAGACTTTCTTTTTATTCTCCAGTTAGTTGATGTGTTATTTATGTTTTTTCCAAATGCTGTTCCCTTTGTCAATTCATGCATATTTCTTTTCAGGCATCCTTCTGTCAACAAATCTAGCACTGCCATATGTTGAACTGTATGTTTTTTTTGT